>NC_057798.1:520584551-520884551 GCF_018294505.1 Triticum aestivum | reverse complement strand
TTGCTCTAGTGCTTCACTTATATCTTTTTAGAGCACGATGGTGACTTTATTTTATAGAAATTGTTGAACTCTCATGCTTCACTTATATTATTTTGAGAGTCTCTAAACAGCATGGCGGTTTGCTTTGGTTATGAATTTAGTCCTAATATGATAGGCATCCAAGAGGGATGTAATAAAAACTTTCATCTAAAGTGCATTGAATACTAAGAGAAGTTTGATTCCTTATGATTGTTTTGATATATAAAGATGGTGATACTAGAGTCATGCTAGTGATTAATTTGATTCCTTATGATTGTTTTGAGATATAAAGATGGTGATATTAGAGTCGTACTAGTAATTAATTGTGAATTGGAGAAATACTTGTGTCAAGGTTTGTGATTCCCGTAGCATGCACGTATGGTGAACCGTTATGTAACGAAGTTGGAGCATGATTTATTTATTGATTGTCATCCTTTATGTGGAGGTCGGGATCGTGCGATGGTTAACTCCTACCAACCCTTCCCCAAGGAGCATGCGCGTAGTACTTTGTTTTGATGACTAATAGAATTTTGCAATAAGTATGTGGGTTCTTTTTGACTAATGTTGAGTCCATGGATTATACGCACTCTCACCCTTCCACCATTGCTAGCCTCTCTAGTACCACACAACTTTCGTTGGTACCATACACCCACCATATACCTTCCTCAAAAAAATAGCCACCATACCTACCTATTATGGCATTTCCATAGCCATTCCGAGATATATTGCCATGCAACTTTCCACCATTCCGTTTTATTATGACATGTTCCATCATTGTGATATTGCTTTGCATGATCATGTAGTTGACATAGTATTTGTGGCAAAGCCACCTTTCATAATTCCTTCATCCATGTCACTCTTGAGTCATTGCACATCCCGGTACACCACCGGAGGCATTCATATAGAGTCATATTTTTGTTCTAAGTATCGAGTTGTAATTTTTGAGTTGTAAGTAAATAAGAGTGTGATGATTTTCATTATTAGAGCATTGTCCCATGTGAGAAAAATAATAATAAAAGGGAGGCCAAAGAAGCCAATCAAAAAATGAGAGAAAAAGAGAGAAGGGGCAATGTTACTATCCTTTTTCCACACTTGTGCTTCAAAGTAGCACCATGATCTTCATGATAGAGAGTCTCCTATGTTGTCACTGTCATATGCTAGTGGTAATTTTTCATTATAGAACTTGGCTTGTATACTCCAACGATGGGCTTCCTCAAATTGCCCTAGGTCTTCTTGATCAAGCAAGTTGGATGCATACCCACTTAGTTTTCTTTTGAGCAGTCATAAACTTATAGCTCTAGTGCATCCGTTGCATGGCAATCCCTACTCACTCACATTGATATCTATTGATATGCATCTCCATAGCCTATTGATACACTTAGTTGATGTGAGACTATCTCCTTCTTTTTGTCTTCTCCACAACCACCATATTCTATTTCACCTATAGTGTTATGCCCATGGCTCACGCTCATGTATTGCATGAAAGTTGAAAAGGTTTGAGAATACTAAAGTATGAAACAATTGCTTGGCTGAAACCGGGGTTGTGCATGATTTGAATACTTTGTGTGAAGATGGAGCATAGCCAGACTATATGATTTTGTAGGGATAACTTTCTTTGGCCATGTTATTTTGAGAATACATAATTGCTTTATTAATATGCTTGAAGTATTATTGTTTTTATGTTAATATTAAACTTTTGTTTTGAATCTTACGGATCTGAACATTCATGCCACAATAAAGAAAATTTCATGGATAAATATGTTAGGTAGCATGCCACATCAAAAATCATGTTTTTATCATTTACCTACTCAAGGACGAGCAGGAATTAAGCTTGGGGATGCTTGATACGTCTCCAACGTATCTATAATTTTTGATTGTTCCATCTATTATATTATCTGTTTTGGATGTTTTATATGCATTAACATGCTATTTTATATTATTTTTGGGACTAACCTACTAGCCTAGAGCCTAGTGCCAGTTTATGTTTTTTCCTTGTTTTTGAGCTTCGCAGAAAAGGAATACCAAACAGAGTCCAAATGGAATAAAACCTTCGCGATGATTTTTCTTGGACCAGAAGACAACCCAGAGACTTGAAGATCAAGTCAGAAGAGCCATGAGGCGGCGACAAGGGGGGAGGGCGCGTCCCCCTGCCTTGTGGGCCCCTCGTGACCCCCCTGACCTAGTTCTGACTCCTATTATTACAAATATTCCCAAACCACCAGAAGTATCCACGAAAACACTTTTCCCCCGCTGCAACCTTCTGTTCCCGTGAGATCCCATCTTGGGGCCTTTTCCAGCATCCTGCCGGAGGAGGATTCGATCACGGAGGGCTTCTACATCAACTCTATTGCCCTTCCGATGAAGCGTGAGTAGTTTACACTACAAAAAAAGACACATCTGTGACATTTTGGGCTGAACGAATTTTTTCTGTGATACTTATGACACTTCTATGACGATAATTGTGACAAAACCTGGTATCATCATAGATGTGGTGGGCTCCTACTTCTATGAAAAAATGGGCTTTTCGTCCTGGGCGGGCCAAAGACGCAGCTGCATGACATTCTTTGGGCCGTCCATGACGGAAAAAATCGTGGTAGAAGCGAGGGCGAGGAAAATATCGGGGGTGTTCCCGGTTACGATGGGTGGTCGGGGCCGAGCAAAGGATGGAGGTTTGCACGTTTCTCTCGTACACGCATGCACGTGGGTGCGAGGCGTTGGGCTCTAGCTGAACCCGAGCTAGGCATTCGCCTACTGAACCCGAGTGATTGCACTACAGGCTACGCGTTACTGAACCCGAGCGATCGAGCGATTCCTTCGCTACTGCTGCTAACTGAAGTCGATCGATGCTGCCTCTAGATGAACAGTGAGTGTTGCTAGGGGGGGGGGGTGGATGAATAGTTCTCGATGGAGGTTGGATGAACAGGACCCTGTGGTGTTGCCGCTGGATGAACAGGACCCTGATCGATCGAGCCGGTTGGGAGTGGATGAACAGGACCCCGTGGAGGGCTGGATGAACAGGACCCCGTGGAGGGAAGGTTGAACAGTAGCCGGTGGAGGGCTGGTTGAACAGTAGCCGGTGGAGGGCTGGATGAACAATAGTCTGTTGAGGGGTGGTTGAACAGGACCCCATGGAGAGGGCTGGTTGAACAGTAGCCGATGGAGGAGCGCACGGTGGAGGCTGGATGAACAGGAACCCGTGGATGAACAGTCGCAGGTGGAGGCTGGAGGAGGTCGATGGTGGATGAACAGTAGCCCGTGTAGTCCCGTTTTTCGGTATGCCACACCCCTCCCGATGAATAGGACCCCCGTTTCGACCATAGCGCCCCAACACAAGTCCGTTTCCTCGGTTTTGCGGTATGCCACACCCCTCCCGATCAATAGGACCCCGTTTCGACCGTAGGAGGTCCAACAGAAGTTCGTTTCCTCCGTTTTGTTGTACGCCAGGCCACTCCCGATGAACAGGATCCCGCAAGGCTATTTCCTCCATTCTGCGGTACGCCAGGCCTCGTTTCCATCGGCTATTCTGTCCAAGCCCTCCTGATGAACACGACGACGCATTCCGTTTCGACCCAGCCAGTTGGCTCCCCATGAACACGACGACGACGCAGTTTCTTCGTTCCGACCCAGCCATGTACACGAGCCCTAGCCGTACGTATGCGTGAGTAGGCATTCAAGACCCCGCACGTATGTACGTACGTGGCCGTATTTTCTTTCTTGCACCCTGGCCGCTATACGTATGTGTACATGCTACGTGCACGCCTCTACTACGACACGTGCACGCCTCTACTATGACACGTGCACCCCTCTACATCGACCTGTATGTACATACACATTGGCGACCAGAATGACAATGCTACGTACGCTTTGACCAGGTGGGTCCCGACTATCAGGCACTTCCTTGCGTGCAAAGATGTAGCTGGTGGGTCCCAACAGTCAGGGGGCGAATCATTTTTTTGCCCGTAATATGGTTGCACTTCCTTGCGTGCGAAGATGTAGCTGGCGGGTCCCAGCAGTCAGGGGGAAACGTCTTCTTCACGAAATACGGTGGCCCGTCTGGTGGATCCCTGGTGTCAGGTGGAGGAATAATTATTTTGCGCGTAATAAGGAGGCACTTCCTTGCGACTGCCATGGACCCAGCTGTCAGCCTCTCCACGTACAGTACTCTTCCGATGGAAGTCGTTCCTTGACCATGTTGACCACGCCGCGCCGAGAGCACCAGGGCGGTGGACGATGGCGAGGCCTAGGAAGGGGACGATATGGAGCCAGGGAAGACGCGGCAGTGGAAGCCCACGCGGAGAGGAGTACGAGGGTTCACTGGTTCGGCTGCGGTGTGAGGCTGCCGTCGCTGCAGAATAATAGGGGGTGTGGGTGAGTAGAGGGATGGCCTGACCAGCGGTGGGAGTAGTAGGGAGCGGTGAGGCCTCCGCGACATCACAGCCGGCCATGGGAGGTAGGAGCATGCAGCACGACCGGCGCTGCTTTGGGCAACTGGAGCAAGAAGACCAGAGGTTGAAGAAGCACTACGGCCGTTGGATGGACATCGTACGGTCACTGCAGCTAGAATCGTTTATGTTGACTAAGTTGACAAAGCCCTTGGTACGCATCAACTTAGTAGGCCCACAGGTCAGCCTCCGAAACGGTGCGCCCAGATGTCAGGGGAAGGAATCATTTTTTGGGCGGCTGAAGCAAGAATATCCGAGACTGAAGAAGAAGCACAACATCCGTTGGATGGACATCCAACGGCCGTTGCTGCTAGAACCGTGTGTTGACTATAAGTTGACAAAGCCTTGCATACGTGTCAACTTAGTTTTTTTAGGGGACGCGTCAACTTAGAAGGCCAACAAGTGTGTGACAGAGAACATATAGCCCATTTGCGATTTGTTAGAATGTACTGCCCATTTTTGAATTCTAATGGAATTTACTACACCCATTTACAGTTTGTTAAAAGTATAGCCCATTTTCTAGCTAGGACAATGATTAATAATTTCAACTAACCGCTCAAAAGAGAATTCAAAAAAATTTCCCACATTTTGATGGGATCCGAAATGTTTTTATCCGATATTTCTAGTCAGATTAAATATAATTTCAAAATAAAGTTGTATTAGCTAAAATTCTAACGAAATATTGTGCGCGCAACAAGTAATGAAATTAAAAATTTCAAATTCCAAAAAAATATATATTTTAAACTAATTATGCGGTTGGTGCATTTTTTATAGTTACTGCCCAGTTATTATAATTAAAACCCATTTATTATTTCTTAAAGTCCATTTTCTTGTTAAGCCTAATGCATACCTCCTAGGAAAGTTTGCAACCCAGCGGAGCGGAGAATAACAAGTTGACCCGGATATTGTGTACATTTGTTGGCCCAGTTGCATTGCTGATGTTGAAAAAAAAGGCATGTGTAGTACAGTACAACCTAACATGGCTACTCAGCCCACATTCAGCGACGCCGGAAAGGCCCAAACAAGGCTCATTTTGAAGTCACTGAGCTCAATTAATGACTTAAGAAATAAGTTAGAGTACACTCGAACCTAATTAAAAGCTGTCACGAGCAAAGAAACAATTGAACGGTTCCCACTTGTGCATGTGTGCGTGTGTATGTGTGTGTGTGTGTGTGTGTGTGTGAGAGAGAGAGAGAGAGAGAACCATCGGTCGATGCTCGTAAATACATCTTTCAGCCATATGCATTGCTGATGCTCAGTAAAAACTTATATTGTTGACACAATCATATAGAACGTCATAGCACAATGAACTTGCATACAACAATTTCACGCAGGCAGCACAATCAGGATGAAACAAGTGGATCGCTACGGGTAGGCCTATGTTGAAACCAACAAACTCGTACATAATGGTTCATCGTCTTTATCAATGATGGGGAAATATCTTGAATGTTGTTCAAAGAAAACAGACGAACAACACAATAAGTTCTGCTAGCACATTAAGTTGACGTACAACCCTTTCTAAAAAAAGTTCAGGTACAAAATTAGAACAGGTCACAATCAAATGTGCTGGCACATTAGTGCTTCACACCCATAGCTCGGATTTAACTAGTATCTGACAAGATTCAGTTGTTACCTTAAATTAGAGCACATCCAGGCAGCCAGCCCTGCCTCTTCTCCCAAAGAAGCAGTGGCTTCCGCCGCACGATGGAATAGGCCCTGTGCCATCCATCGTTCTGAGAAACACGGGGAAAGTCTGACATTGACTCCTGTAATGGACGTCGTCAACAGACCCTGGCACCAGCGGCGGCGGTCGGACTTCAATTGATGGATTGACCACTTCTTCGACATGCACGAACACTTGATACAGGTACATCCCTAATGTGGTCCGCGACGGCCTTGGTGGCGATGAATAGTACAACCCTGGTTCCTGCACCGGTATCTCAACACCAATCACCTTCCATATGGTGGACGACTTCTTCATCCATGCCATTACTGTCAGAGCCCAACTGTCTGGAGGAACAAACATACTTACGAGCTCACCTCCAAGGTCGTTGATAAGCTCATTCATGGACTCGCTGTTCCAAGCACGTCGAGGCATGCTGTGGAAGGTAAGCTTTGTTAAAAACTCAAGCTCAGAGGGCACAGAGCCCCATCCTGGGTGCCATCAGTCAAAGCTCACCAGCGCGCCATTGTAGAACAAACACCGGGAAGATTCGAACACACGACTGCAGTCGAAAGTTGTCCGGAACCTGATGAAGAAATCAGCCGGTGGCGGACAGACTTCGACGAGCAAGTCACTTATTTGGATTACGTGCACAATGCCAAGAGCTTTGACAAGGTCGTCCGGCGAGACGGGAGGCCGGTCTCCGTTGATGGTTACCATCAGCACGTTGCCGGCAAACTGGTTGTCAAGCGCCGACATGCCACTGTTGAGTGACAGCACACAGCGACCGAAGGTAGGATGAACCTCAGGATCTCTGGCTCGGAGATCCGCATTGACCGGCGACATGATAATGCGCTTGAGTACAGGGAGTACAAGATTGGGATTTGCGGAACTGGAGTAGGAATTGAGATTCCAGAGGTGGGGGAGGGGCGGGAGATTGGGGATGAAAAGGTAGCATGAGTTTCGAACACGCGCCAATATGCTCTCGACGCGCAAGTGCACGAAAACATCGGTGGTGCCCACATGTCGGCCTAAGAGTCCTTATTCTTTCTTTTTTGGAGAGCCCGACCTTTTTTTTGAGGATCTTTTGAGATCCCGGCCTGAGAGTCATAATTGACCTGTTTGGCATTGCGTTACTACTCGGCCCATATTCAATGACACCTCCCTAGCCCAAACAAGTGTACATCATCAAAAAGACAACGAGCTCAAATTATAACTTGAAAAAAGGAGATATACTCTGAACACTGGAGAATGCTGATGCTCTCATTTAACCCACCAGTAGTTCGAGACAATAAACAGTTCGAAACAATGATATATACAACATTCAACACTGAGTAGTGACTACTATTGACATAAACAGCAAGAGATGATAGTTCATAAGAAGTCTTGCTACACCACCAAAACGCACCCATCTGCAGCGCTCAGACTCTCGTGATCCTGACGAGAATGACATTCTAAATAGAGGCAGTACATAGTAAGAGTGACATAGACGAGGATGACCAAATGACAAGGAATATGCATAACAAAAGAGAGAACTACCCATCCAGAACAAGAAGCAAAGAAAACAAGTCATTCGAAGAGGGATGATCCAACACCATCAAAATTTGCAGCCCCGCTTCAACGACCAGTGATCCGGAGACACCAGTACTCCACCCTTTCGACGCAACAGCCCAATTACCTATCAACCTAAAGGCTTGAACCACATCACTGAGTGTCATAATTGAGACATCCAAGGATCAAAGTTAATCCGGATGCCTTTGTCATCCTCACCTTCTTTTGGCTGCAGGCTGTATCGTTGACAATCAGGGGAGTTTCCTCCCGAACTCCTAGGGCTCACCGTGTAGACACAGTTTTCCGTAGCAAATAGAGCCTCTCTGCCATCAAGGTCCTTGCCAACGGTGATCTCCTGGTTAATCGGATAATTGAGTCTGAGAAACAGAGAGTGTGAACCAAGGCTGTTTACCCGCCTCCAACTCAAAATCCCGAAGGCCCCAACAAGCTGGTATCCTGCTCATAGACGTAACAGCCACTGTCCAGATACTCACATATTTCACGGTGCTTGTATACAGTGGGGTTTTTGCAATATAACTTTTCCGGCTCATGTGTCCGAATGATCATCAGTCTTTTGCCGTCGTCTGATCAAGCAAGGAACTAGTTGTGCTTCCCTATTTTTGGCAAAGGTGGTGTGATTACAAAAGGCAGTAACTGTAGGGACACTGCATCATATCAAAAAGGATAAGCATTGTTAATGTAAGATCAACATTGTTCAGAGTATGAGTAGGATAAAGCAAGAAATATCCTTGATATGTCCCTGTTGGAACTGGGAGGAAAATACAGGGAAATGTATACTGGGTTCGAAAATATAGAAGTGCCATGCATGGTTATACTCATGTTATCTCGCAATCGTTTCTTCACATGAAACTACCATGTCATGCATGTTATGTAATCATGTTCTGTCCTCACAAACAAATTCTTCAAGGTAACTAACAAACCGTGCATTTGTTATATACTCATGTTCCGTGGGCAAATTTTTTGTGAGGATATTATTCTAGCCATTAATTGCTGAAGGGCAAATATAGGTATGTACGCATGGTAAGCATTACAGGATTTCACTAGTTCCAAATATAGAGTTCTCCATATGCACATTTACTTCCATAATGTATGGTTAGATGAAACCAACAGTGTAGTGCATGTTTCTACATCATGAAAATGAGGAAACTAACATGGTCATTGATACATACTCATATTTAGTAGTAGTATATAGATTACTATAAAATAAGGAGAATAACCATATATTCCTAACCATTTGATTATTCAGGGGTGCAAATTGGCTGTAATGACATGGTCACAATCGCAGGAATTAACTCATTCCAAATATAGCTGATTTACAGCGTCTCTAATACATTGCCATAGTTCTACTCAAATTCTGCTCAAACGGGAATATGCCAATCATCACAAAAAGTTCAAATAGCGTCATGGCGTCATCATTAATATGAGACGGAAACAACTTATATGCGCCATCACAGCAATACATGGTGACATCTGCTTTGTCGATCGCGTAGATGATGCCATTGTGTTCAATAGCATCACAGAAGTGTGTACCAGCTTTGACGATGATCCACTACGAGCTGAGCTGTCTCCAGCTAAAGAAGGCACCGGCGTAAAGATAGGTGAGTCCGCGGTCGAACAAGGCAATTAGCTTGAAGTCTGCATAATTCGCATGTCGTGTGGGCACTTGGCAGATTACAATCTTCTGCAAAACAAGGTCTGTCCAACTGATGTGGTAATCTAGATGACTTGGACCGCGATGGTAGAACTCTATATAATCCAATGGAGGAAGGATAATCTCATGGGAGGTCTGGAAGTTCACGAGCGCCAACTTTTTACCGTCTTATTTGAAGGCAGCCATCCAGTGGGAGTTCATGCCGACCCAGTACATACGTGCCAAGAAGTTTCGGGCGATGGTGATCGGATCAAAGTGGAGGGAAATGATGTACGGCGACCCACTACATACCTGCAAAGAAGTTTCGGCTAATGGAGATCGGATTGAAGTCGAGGGGCATCATGTACGCCTCCGTATCATGGTGAGCAAATCTTGCAAGACCAGATAGCAACAAGTAGGGTGTCTTGAAAAGCTTAGGCCTCGCTTCGACGATGGCCGTGTGCATGTCCCTCGAGCATGCAGCTAGCCGCAGGGCGCTCAATATATCCATACACGAACAACAGAGGTCGAGGATGTCACTGGGGAGATTGCTCCAATCGTGGCTCATATGGATGCTGCGCGGTTCGTGTTCGGCCATGGTGGAGTTTGGAAGGTGGGGTTTTTTGGGGGCTTGATTTACGAGGGAGAAGGCTGTCGGTGCTGGAGTAGCTAGCGAGGGAATAGTGGTACCGGGGGAGGCAAGCGAGGCGACGGTACACGGGGGCACGGTGAGATGGATACGGAGGTGGATATGGAGATGGAGACAGAGATGGAGATGGAGTGGTGCTATTGGAGGGGAGAGGAAGATGAGGCGAGGCATGCTAATGTGCTATACAGCAGCGGTGACAGACTGCACAATGCACAGGGTGAGGCTGACTTTGGTAACCCGAACACTTCACTGTGAGGACCGGATGAATAGTATTTTAACCATCAAGTGTACCACAGTTGTACTACTACTACTACTACTACTACTACTAGTAGGAACATGAGTACTCTAGTACTGTATAGCGGAAATAGGTCTCCCGTGCTAGCATGCCTGTTCACTTCTCATCCTCCAGGTATCATCCATATTGTGAGCAGAACCAAATTCTCATGCATGCGGAAGCGCGAAGATGGGCCTTTTCTTTTTTGGGGATAACACATGTATTCCTTAACCAGAGAATGTTGTGTCTCCCACGCATGCGCCAATATCCATCTGAACCAGCTACGACACATTTTTTTATCTGTTTGCATAGGTCCCACCTATCAGGAAAGGTGCAGAAATAAAAAGGAATCATAAAATGTCTCGCCACGGTTATCCGAAAGAGTGACCTCAACTAGCCAGTGGCACATGTAGCGCTAGAAGGATGGGCACGTACACGAACAGGTACGACTCCTTGGTCTACCCGCATAGCCTTTTCATTTCGTCTACCTAGCCGTCTAATCAACTTCCTGCATGCCACTTCTCCCATTTATTTCTCCATCGGGAACCGATTTTCCTCGACTTCTTCACCTCTCCTTCGTCTTTATTTGCATCCAAACCCCACTGCATTCACATTGTTTTAACCTCTTCACATACTCCTGGAGTAATTCCGAAGCCCCTTTAAATAATCATCTACTTCATTTAGACTAGCCATCTAATCCTAATTCTCTAAACCATAGCCCTCCGTTCCAGCGGTTCCAAATGGCGAAAGAGATCGAGATGCAGGTTTTTAGCATCCAACATGTCCTCGTCGAAGGCTCGTTGAGCACAATTGCCACCATCACCGTCCACCCAAGGGTTGTTCGGAAGTGGATCAACAATGTATCCAACTCCCTCAAAAAGGTAGAGATGAAGGTCATCGGTCTCGACGCAGAGTACACGAAGCGTGCCACTGGGAAGATCCAACGCGCTGCCGCCCTTTAGATGTTCCTCGAAGATGATGTTTTGGTGTACCACATCATACACACGCCCTCCATACCAGGTGAGCTTCACGATTTCTTGTCTCGGGAGGACATATACTTCTGCGGGGCAGCCATCAAAGGGGACAAATAGAAGCTGGCGCCGTACAACCTTGATTTGAAAAGCATCGCTGACCTACAAACCACAATCAAAATTCCTGTAGAAGATTGTGATAAATAGACACCATCCCTATTCGACGTAGCAAATTTTGTGCTCGGTACAAATCTTTAGAAGGGTGACGAGACGCTGGCATTAGGGTCATCTGGATGGGAGAATTATCCCTTGACATACGAGCGGATAAAATATGCTGCCCTCGATGCCCGTGTGAGTTTCGAGATAGCTGCAAGGTCCAAAGAGCTTGTTGCAAAGCCGTCTCCCACAGAAAATAAGAACAACAACAACAACAACAACAACAACAAGAAGAAGAAGAAGAAGAAGAAGAAGAAGAAGAAGAAGAAGAAGAAGAAGAAGAAGAAGAAAAGGCTGCACCAGCAGCAGGGCATTATGGATGGATGAACTATTTCCTCTCTTGTAAACAAATTTATTCCCTCTCGATGTATATTGATATAGATGGACTATTTTGATGGTGTGCATGTATTTGGAACAAGTAGTAGCGTGGGTCCGCTTGACTATAAGGAACTATTTATCCGCCTAGATTTCTCTACTACTCCTTCTAGTGATTGGTATGCAATGCATATGTCCGTAGACATGACAACTTGTCCATGGAAGTTCAACTATGGCGACCATCACGTTTCATCCACTGCCACTCGTGATTCCCACGATGCCGCTCCAACCCACGTCACCACGTCCCCCGATGTGCGCCTCACCCCTCTCGGCCGCACCGCCCCTCTGCCTTTGTGTGCATGACATGTGGGCCACCTTAAATGCAGCGAGCATCAAGTTTCTACCACAGGCACACGCAATTCCCACGACACCGCTCGAACCATGACACCACACGTCCCCCGACCTGCAGCTCACCCCTCTCGGCCCCACTGCCCCTCTGCCTTCGGGAGCATTACATGTGGACCAGCCACCTATCGGTTCCACATGTTATTGACTCAAAGGCAGGTGTAGTAAGGCGTTGAAGCTCAGCCCCGAGGGCCCTGAGAGGGAAATGTAACTCCTGCGCCAGGCCTTGTGGTGCTACCGTTGCACGAACTCGTGCCAAACTCGAGATTTTTTTCTTTACTATACATGCACGCAACAATTTAATGGACATTGTAATCTCAACATGTGATGGGGAGCTCTAAATTTGAATTTGAAACTTATAAAATGAAAAGATTCAAAACAAATAAACTGGGAGAGAGGGAGTATACCGTAGGATGTGTCCCATATGAAACAAGTCCCCTGGTTTGTCACCGTGAAGATGCGGTTAGAAAGGAGCATGACGTCTTCGTACTCGTACGACAACAAATTGACCGTAGACAGCATGGTCCACCTTTGGCTGCCATGTGCAAGGTTCGTGCTATCTTCTTCAATCCCACCGTGGTTCCATCGTACCAATTCATGCGGTGGCCCGTTGCATGGCTGATCCCAATGTTGGACAAAGGTTCTACGGGAACGGTGTCACCATTGTAAATGTTGTACAAATTGATGTTGGTACCCTCCCGTACATATGCAAGCCAATCTCCACTCGCACTGAGCCTAACCTGTGAAACAATGGGCAGGGGAGAATTAGGAAATGGACATGGAAGTAGTCTTTAGAATGCATTTACTATGTGATAAAACTCATCTTACCTGCTCATCGGAGGAAATCTGAGTGCCCCTCAACGTCGGCATCTCAAGGGGCGTCAACTTGCAACTACGGCCACGCCGCGCCGGAGAGACCCCCAAGGAAACATCCTCGTGCGTTCCACGGAACATCAAGATGCATTTGTATGAGTAGTTTATCTTGTGAGAGAAAATGATGAACGAGGGAAGGCCTCTAGAGATAAAGATAGAGACTACTACTACCAATGTGTTGGCCCGTGCGTTGCAATGGATCCAAAGTAGTGGAATAATACTTGTTCACGGGCTTGAAATATAAACACTCTAGTTTTGATATACATGTGTCAGCAGACATGACAGCTTGTCCATGGAAGTTGAACTACGACGACCATTATGTTTCTTGTTTCTACCACAGCCACACCCACACGCAATTCCCATGATGCCGCTCCAACCCACGGCACGACGTCCCCCAATGTGGACATGGATCCTCTGACGTGGCTATCACTGCCTTACCCTGCCTTTCCTTCCCTGACAGGTGGGACCCACACTTGGGGGGACCCACATGTCAGTGACCCAATGGTAGGATTGTTCACATCAGGGGATCCTCATCCCCCTGACGTGCACCTCATCCCTCTCGGCCCCACTGCTCCTCTACCTTTGTGTGCATGACATGCGGGCCAGCTGAACTGCGGTGACCATCAACTTTCTACCATAGCCACACCCGATTGGACGTGGTTTGCCTGCTCCGCTGCTGTGCTCCGATCCATACTCCCGCACCATCGAATTTTCATCCAGTGGCTGTGACACATTTCATCCCGGGCATCAATCTTCAGCTGGAGTACTTCTGTACTACAGGTAGTACCTGCCGGTGTGGCCATCTACGCCTTGTAATGCCCCGGCACCCAGCTGTGGCTCCCTCTCCACGACCACGCCACCATCGACCGATTCATCTAAAACGAGTGAGTCGCGAACCACGCCACCATCATGAGAATGACATGTGGGCCAGCTGCATTTAAGGTTCACATGTCATTGACTCATGGGTCAGTGCACTAAGCCACTGAAGCTCGGTCCCGTGGGCCCCGAGAGGGAAATGTAACTCCTGCGGCAGGCCTTGTGGTGCTCCCGTAGTAAGAGCTCGTGCCAAAACCGGAATTTGTTTCTTACTACTACCAACTAGCTACATGTGCATTGCACGCATGAGATTCTGGTGGTTTGTGCATTATGCTTGTAAGTTTAACCATGGAGTCTTCTAGATTCTACATGTGGCAGAATCTGGCGGAATGTAGATGATATCCAACATGCAGTGGTGCTCAGATTTTCCATCTTTGTATCGTCGGATTGGCTTCATCCAACAACAAACTTTCAAAGTTTTTCACACACTATATAGGGGTATAGATGTTTGGTTTGTAGCCTAAGGTTGCCACGCCTAAGCTTAGGCGTGCCACAATATCTTAGGCATGTGTTTGGCTCATTGCCACACTTGTGGCTTGCCACACTTTTCTAGCTACATGGTCCACATGTCATAGACTCAACTTCTTGCCAAATCTTGCCACACTTGTGGTGGCCATTTTTTGTTAGCCACACTTTTTGTGGCAGCCACACTTTGCCTAAGCTTAGTTGTGGCAAAGTTAGTCATGAACCATGGAGTCTTCTAGATTCTACATCTGTGAAGGTCAGAAAATAGTGATACCCGCCACGAGCATCAACACTCATCGGACCGCATACATCGTTATGTATTATTTCCAATAAGTTATTAGCTTGTTCCATTGTTCTAGAGAACGGAGTTTTAGTCATCTTGTCCATAAGGAACGGCTCACAAGCATCAAATGATTCACAATCAAGTGATTCCAAAAGTCCATCTTTATGGAGTTTCTTCATGCGCTTTACACCGATATGACCCAAACGGCAGTGCCACAAATAAGTTGTACTATCATTATCAACTTTGCATCTTTTGGCATCAATATTATGAATACCTGTATCACTATGATCGAGACCCAACAAACTATTTTCATTGGGTGAGTGACCATCAAAGGTTTTTATTCATGTAAACAGAATAACAATTTATTCTCTGTCTTATATGAATAATCGTATTGCAATAAACATGAGCTAATCATATTTATGCTCAACGCAAACACCAAATAACATTTATTCAGATTCAACACTAATCTCGAAAGTATAGGGAGTGTGCGATGATGATCATATCAATCTTGGAACTACTTCCAACACTCATTGTCACTTAACCCTCAACTGGTCTCTGTTTATTCTATAACTCCTGTTTTGAGTTACTAATCTTAGCAACCGAACAAGTATCAAATACACAGGGGCTACAATAAACACTAGTAAGGTCACATCAATAACCTGTATATCAAATATACCCTTGTTCACTTTGCCATCCTTCTTATCCACCAAATATTGAGGGCATTTCCACTTCCAGTGACCATTTCATTTGCAGTAGAAGCACTCAGTTTCAGGCTTTGGTCCAGCTTTGGGCTTCTTCACGGGAGTGACAACTTGCTTTCCATTCTTCTTTGAAGTTCCCTTTCTTTCCCTTTGCCATTTTCTTGAAACTAGTGGTCTTATCAATCATCAACACTTGATGCTCTTTCTTGATTTCTACCTTTATCGATTTAAGCATCACGAAAAGCTCGGGAATCGTTTTCGACATCCCTTGCATACTATAGTTCATCATGAAGTTCCAGTAACTTGGTGATGGTGACTAGAGAACTCTGTCAATCACTATCTTATCTGGAAGATTAACTCCCACTTGATTCAAGTGATTGTAGTACCCAGACAATCTGAGCACATGCTCACTACTTGAGCTATTCTCCTCCATCTTTTAGCTATAGAACTTGTTAGAGACTTTATATCTCTCAACTCAGGTATTTGCTTGAAATATTAACTTCAACTCTTGGAACATCTCATATGGTCCATGACATTCAAAACGTCTTTGATGTCCTGATTCTAAGCCGTAAAGCATGGTGCACTAAACTATCAAGTAGTCATCATATTGAGCTTAGCCAAACGTTCATAACATCTGCATATGCTCCTGCAATAGGTCTGTCACCTAGCGGTGCATCAAGTACATAATTCTTCTGTGCAGCAATGAGGATAAACCTCAGATCACGGACCCAGTCCGCATCATTGCTACTATCATCTTTCAACTTAGTTTTCTCTAGGAACACATATAAAAACATAGGAAAGCAACAACACGAGCTATTGATCTACAACATTATTTGCAAAATACTATCAGGACTAAGTTCATGATAAATTAAAGTTTAGTTAATCATATTACTTAAGAACTCCCACTTAGATAGACATCCCTCTTGTCATCTAAATGAACACGTGATCCAAATCAACTAAACCATGTACGATCATCACGTGAGATGGAGTAGTTTTCAATGGTGAACATCACTATGTTGATCATATCTACTATATGATTCACGCTCGACCTTTCGGTCTCCAGTGTTCCGAGGCCATATCTTCATATGCTAGGCTCGTCAAGTTTAACCCGAGTATTCTGCGTGTGCAAAACTGGCTTACACCCGTTGTATGTGAACGTAGAGCTTATCACACCCGATCATCACGTGGTGTCTCGGCACGACGAACTTTCACAACGGTCCATACTTAGGGAGAACACTTGTACCTTGAAATTTAGTGAGAGATCATCTTATAATGCTACCGTCGAACTAAGCAAAATAAGATGCATAAACGATAAACATCACATGCAATCAATATAAGGGATAAGATATGGCCATCATCATCTTGTGCCTTTGATCTCCATCTCCAAAGCATCGTCATGATCACCATCATCATCAGCGCGACAACTTGATCTCCATCGTAGCATCGTTGTCGTCTTGCCAACTATTGTTTCTATGACTATCGCTACCACTCAGTGATAAAGTAAAAACAATTACAGGGCGATCGCATTGCATACAATAAAGCGACAGCCATATGGCTCCTGCCAGTTGCCGATAACTCTGTTACAAAACATGATCATCTCATACAATAAAATTTAGCATCATGTCTTGACCATATCACATCACACATGCCCTGCAAAAACAAGTTAGACGTCCTCTACTTTGTAGTTCCAAGTTTTACGTGGCTGCTACGGGCTCAACAAGAACCGTTCTTACCTACGCATCAAAACCACAACGATTTTTCGTCAAGTATGTGATGTTTTAACCTTCAACAAGGACCAGGCGTAGCCACACTCGATTCAACTAAAGCTTGACAAACTGACACCCGCCATCCGCCTGTGTGCGAAGCACGTCGGTAGAACCAGTCTCGCGTAAGCGTACGCGTAATGTTGGTCCGGGCCGCTTCATCCAACAATACCGCCGAATCAAAGTATGACATGCTGGTAAGCAGTACGGCTATTATCACCCATAACTCACTTGTGTTCTACTCATGCATATAACATCTACGCATAATCCTGGCTCTGGTACCACTGTTGGGAAACGTAGTAATTTCAAAAAAATCCTACGCACACGCAAGATCATGGCGATGCATAGCAACAAGAGGGGAGAGTGTTGTCCACGTACCCTCGTAGACCAAAAGCGGAAGCGTTATGATAACGCGGTTGACGTAGTTGTACGTCTTCAGGATCGACCGATCCTAGTACTGAACGTACGACACCTCCGCGATCTGCTCATGTTCAGCTCGATGACGTCCCACGAACTCTGATCCAGCAAAGTGTTAAGGGAGAGTTTCGTCAGCACGGCGACATGATGATGGTGATGATGATGCTAGTGACGCAGGGCTTCGCCTAAGCACCGCAATGATATAACCGAAGTGGATTATGGTGGAGGGGGGCACCGCACACGGCTAAGAGATCAATGATCAACTTGTGTGTCTATGGGGTGCCCCTCTCCCCCGTATATAAAGGAGTGGAGGAGGGGGAGAGGGTCGGCCTCCTAGGCGCGCCCAAGGGGGGAGTCCTACTCCCGGTGGGAGTAGGATTCCCCTTTCCCTAGTTGGAGTAGGAGTGGGAAGGAAGGGGGAGAAGGAGAGAAGGATAGGGGGGCTGGCCCCCGTCCCAATTCGGATTGGGCTTGGGGGGGGGCGCCCCCACCTTGGCCGCCTCCTCCTCCTTTCCACTAAGGCCCAATAAGGCCCATTGACTCCCGGGAGGTTCCGGTAACCTCCCGGTACTCCGGTAAATGCCCAAACTCATCCGGAACCATTCCGACGTCCAAAAATAGCCATCCAATATATCGATATTTATGTCTCGACCATTTCGAGACTCCTCTTCATGTCCCTGATCACATCCGGAACTCTGAACTACCTTCAGTACATCAAAACACATGAACTCATAATACCGATCGTCACCGAACGTTAAGCGTGCGGACCCTACGGGTTCGAGAACTATGTAGACATGACCGAGACACATCTCCGGTCAATAATCAATAGCATAACCTGGATGCTCACATTGGCTCCTACATATTCTACGAAGATCTTTATCGGTCAAACCGCATAACAACATACGTTATTCCCTTTGTATCGATATGTTACTTGCCCGAGATTCGATCGTCGGTATCACCATACCTAGTTCAATTTCATTACCGGCAAGTCTCTTTACTAATTGCGTAATGCATCATCCCGCAACTAACTCATTAGTCACATTGCTTGCAAGGCTTATAGTGATGTGCATTATCGAGAGGGCCCAGAGATACCTCTTCGACAATCAGAGTGACAAATCCTAATCTCGATCTATGCAAACTCAACAAGTACCATCGGAGACACCTGTAGAGCACCTTTACAATCACCCAGTTATGTTGTGGTGTTTGGTAGCACACAAAGTGTTCCTCCGGTATTCGGGAGTTGCATAATCTCATAGTCAAAGGAACATGTATAAGTCATGAAGAAAGCAATAGGAATATACTAAACGATCAAGTGCTAAGCTAACGGAATGGGTCAAGTCAATCACATCATTCTCCAATGAGATGTTATCCCGTTAATCAAATGACAACTCATGTCTATGGCTAGGAAACATAACCATCTTTGATTCAATGAGCTAGTCAAGTAGAGGCATACTAGTGACACTCTGTTTGTCTATCTATTCACACATGTACTAAGTTTCCGGTTAATACAATTCTAGCATGAATAATAAAAATTTATCATGAAATAAGGAAATAAATAATAACTTTATTATTGCCTCTAGGGCATATTCCTTCAGTCTCCCACTTGCACTAGAGTCAATAATCTAGTTCACATCACCATGTGTTTTAACACCAATAGCTCACATCACCATGTGATTAACACCCATAGTTCACATCACCATGTGACCAACAATCAAAGTGTTTACTAGAGTCAGTAATCTAGTTCACATCGCTATGTGATTAACACCCAAAGAGTACTAAGGTGTGATCATGTTTTGCTTGTGAGAGAAGTTTAGTCAACGGGCCTGTCACATTCAGAGCCGTATGTATTTTGCAAATATTCTATGTCTACAATGCTCTGCATTGAGCTACTCTAGCTAATTGCTCCCACTTTCAATATGTATCCAGATTGAGACTTAGAGTCATCTAGATCGGTGTAAAAGCTTGCATTGACGTAACTCTTTACGACGAACTCTTTATCATCTCCATAACGGAGAGACATTTCCTTAGTCTCCATTAAGGATAATTTTGACCGTTGTCCAGTGATATACTCTTAGATCACTATTGTACCCCCTTGCCAAACTCATGGCAAGGAACACAATAGGTCTGGTACACAACACATCATGCTTTATAGAACCTATGACTGAGGTATAGGGAATGATTTTTCATTCTCTTTCTATTTTCTGCCATGGTCGGGTTTTGAGTCTTACTCAACTTCACACCTTGCAACACAGGCAAGAACCCCTTCTTTGACTGTTCCATTTTGAACCACTTGAAAATCTTATCAAGGTATGTACTCATTGAAAAATCTTATCAAGCATCTTGATCTATCTCTATAGGTCTTGATGCCCAATATATAAGCAACTTCACCGAGGTATTTCTTTGAAAAAATCCTTTCAAACTCTCCTTTATGCTTTCCAGAAAATTCTACATCATTTTTGATCAACAATATGTCATTAGCATATACTAATCAGAAAGGCTGTAGTGCTCCCACTCACTATCTTGCAAATAGAGGCTTCACTGCAAGTCTGTATAAAACTATATGCTTTAATCAACTCATCAAAGCGTTATATTCCAACTCCGAGATGCTTGCACCAGTCCATAGATGGATCGCTGGAGCTTGCACACTTTGTTAGCACCCTTTGGATCGACAAAACCTTCTGGTTGCATCATATACAACTCTTCTTTAACAAATATCCATTTAAGGAATGCAATTTTGATATCCATTTGCTAGATTTCATAAAATATGACAATTGCTATCATGATTCGGACAGACTTTTAAGCATCGATACAAGTGAGAGAATCTCATCGTAGTCAACATGTTAAACTTGTCAAAAACATTTTGCGCCAATTCGAGCTTTGTAGATAGTAACACTACTATCAGCGTCCGTCTTCCTCTTGAAGATCCATTTTATTCTCTATGGCTTACCGATCATCGGGCAAGTCAACCAAAGTCCATACTTTGTTCTCATACATGGACCCTATCTCAGATTTCATGGCCTCAAGCCATTTTCGGAATCTGGGCTCATCATCGCTTCCTTATAGTTCGTAAGTTCATCATGGTCTAGTAACATGACTTCCAGTATAGGATTACCGTACCACTCTGGTGCGGATCGTGCTCTGGTTGATCTATGAAGTTCTGTAGTAACTTGATCCGAAGTTTCATGATCATCATCATTAACTTCCTCACTAATTGGTGTAGGAATCACTGGAACAGATTTCTTTGATGACCTACTTTCCAATTCAAGAGAAGGTACAATTACCTCATCAAGTTCCACTTTCCTCCCACTCACTTCTTTCGAGAGAAACTCCTTCTCTAGAAAGGATCCATTCTTAGCAACAAAGATCTTGCCTTCGGATCTGTGATAGAAGGTGTACCCAACAGTTTCTTTTGGGTATCCTATGAAGACGCACTTCTCCGATTTGGGTTTGAGCTTATCATGTTGAAATTTTTTCGCAAAAGCAACGCAACCCCAAACTTTAAGAAATGACAGCTTTGGTTTCTAGCCAAACCATAGTTCATACAGTGTCGTCTGGATGGATTTAGATGGTGCCCTATTTAACGTGAATGTAGCTATCTCAAATGCATAACCCCAAAACGATATTGGTAAATCGGTAAGACACATCATATATCGCACCATATCAAATAAAGTGCGGTTACGATGTTCGGACACACCGTTACGCTGTGGTGTTCCAGGTGGCATGAGTTTGTGAAACTATTCCACATTGCATTAATTGAAGGCCAAACTCGTAACTCAAATATTTGCCTCTGCGATCAGATCATAGAAATTTTATATTATTTTTACGACGATTCTCCAATTCACTCTGAAATTCTTTGAACTTTTCAAATATTTTAGACTTGTGTTTCATCAAGTAGATATACCCATATCTGCTTAAATCATCTGTGAAGGTCAGAAAATAAAGATACCCG
The DNA here is from genome assembly GCF_018294505.1 of Triticum aestivum. Taxonomy (NCBI): domain Eukaryota; kingdom Viridiplantae; phylum Streptophyta; class Magnoliopsida; order Poales; family Poaceae; genus Triticum; species Triticum aestivum. The sequence continues at coordinate 520,863,069 of NC_057798.1, read as the reverse complement.
CCACGAGCATCAACACTCATCGGACCGCATACATCGGTATGTATTATTTCCAATAAGTTATTAGCTCGTTCCATTGTTCCGGAGAACGGAGTTTTAGTCATCTTGCCCATAAGGCACGGTTCGCAAGCATCAAATGATTCACAATCAAGTGATTCCAAAAGTCCATCTTTATGGAGTTTCTTCATGCGCTTTACACTGATATGACCCAAATGGCAGTGCCACAAATAAGTTGTACTATCATTATCAACTTTGCATCTTTTGGCATCAATGTTATGAATATGTGTATCACTATGATCAAGATCCAACAAACTATTTTCATTGGGTGTATGACCATCGAAGGTTTTTATTCATGTAAACAGAATAACAATTTATTCTCTGTCTTATATGAATAATCGTATCGCAATAAACATGATCTAATCATATTTATGCTCAACGCAAACACCAAATAACATTTATTCAGATTCAACACTAATCTGGAAAGTATAGGGAGTGTGCGATGATGATCATATCAATCTTGGAACTACTTCCAACACTCATTGTCACTTAACCCTCAACTGGTCTCTGTTTATTCTGTAACTCCTGTTTCGAGTTACTAATCTTAGCAACCGAACAAGTATCAAATACACAGGGGCTACAATAAACACTAGTAAGGTACACATCAATAACCTGTATATCAGATATACCCTTGTTCACTTTGCCATCCTTCTTATCCACCAAATATTTAGGGCATTTCCGCTTCCAGTGACCATTTCCTTTGCAGTAGAAGCACTCAGTTTCAGGTTTTGGTCCAGCTTTGGGATTCTTCACGGGAGTGACAACTTGCTTGCCATTCTTCTTTTAAGTTCCCTTTCTTTGCCTTTGCCCTTTTCTTGAAACTAGTGGTCTTGTCAATCATCAACACTTGATGCTCTTTCTTGATTTCTACCTTCATCGATTTCAGCATCATGAGGAGCTCGGGAATCATTTTCATCATCCCTTGCATACTATAGTTCATCACAAAGTTCCAGTAACTTCGTGATGGTTACTAGAGAACTCTGTCAATCACTATCTTATCTGGAAGATTAACTCCCACTTGATTCAAGTGATTGTAGTACCTAGACAATCTGAGCACATGCTCACTGCTTGTGCTATTCTCCTCCATCTTTTAGCTATAAAACTTGTTAGAGACTTTATATCTCTCAACTCAGGCATTTGCTTGAAACATTAACTTCAACTCTTGGAACATCTCATATGGTCCATGACGTTCAAAACGTCTTTGAAGTCCCGATTCTAAGCCGTGAAGCATGGTGCACTAAACTATCAAGTAGTCATCATATTGAGCTTAGCCAAACGTTCATAACATCTGCATGTGCTCCTGCAATAGGTCTGTCACCTAGCGGTGCATCAAGTACATAATTCTTCTATGCAGCAAAGAGGATAAACCTTAGATCACGGACCCAGTCCGCATCATTGCTACTACCATCTTTCAACTTAGTTTTCTCTAGGAACACATATAAAAACATAGGAAAGCAACAACGCGAGCTATTGATCTACAACATTATTTGCAAAATACTATCAGGACTAAGTTCATGATAAATTAAAGTTCAGTTAATCATATTACTTAAGAACTCCCACTTAGATAGACATCCCTCTGGTCATCTAATTGAACATGTGATCCAAATCAACTAAACCATGTACGATCATCACGTGAGATGGAGTAGTTTTCAATGGTGAACATCACTATGTTGATCATATCTACTATATGATTCACGCTCGACCTTTCGGTCTCCAGTGTTCCGAGGCCATATCTTCATATGCTAGGCTCGTCAAGTTTAACCCGAGTATTCTGTGTGTGCAAAACTGGCTTACACCCGTTGTATGTGAACGTAGAGCTTATCACACCCGATCATCACGTGGTGTCTCGGCACGACGAACTTTCACAACGGTGCGTACTTAGGGAGAACACTTGTAGCTTGAAATTTAGTGAGAGATCATCTTATAATGCTACCATCGAATTAAGCAAAATAAGATGCATAAAAGATAAAAATCACATGCAATCAATATAAGTGATATGATATGGCCATCATCATCTTGTGCCTTTGATCTCCATCTCCAAAGCACCGTCATGATCATCATCGTCATCGGCGCGACACCTTGATCTCCATCGTAGCATCGCTGTCGTCTTGCCAACTATTGTTTCAATGACTATCGCTACCGCTTAGTGATAAAGTAAAACCAATTATAGGGAGGTTGCATTGCATACAATAAAGCGACAACCATATGTCTCCTGCCAGTTGCCGACAACTCTGTTACAAAACATGATCATCTCATACAATGAAATTCAGCATCATGTCTTGACCATATCACATCATAACATGCCCTGCAAAAACAAGTTAGACGTCCTCTACTTTGTAATTGCAAGTTTTACGTGGCTGTTACGGGCTCAGCAAGAACCGTTCTTAGCTACGCATCAAAACCACAACGATTTTTCGTCAAGTATGTGTTGTTTTCACCTTCAACAAGGACCGGGCGTAGCCACACTCGATTCATTTAAAGTTGGAGAAGCTGACACCCGCCAGCCACCTGTGTGCGAAGCACGTCGGTAGAACCAGTCTCGCGTAAGTGTACGCGTAATGTCGGTCCGGGCCGCTTCATCCAACAATACCGCCGAATCAAAGTATGACATGCTGGTAAGCAGTATGACTATTATCGCCCACAACTCACTTGCGTTCTACTCGTGCATATAACATCTACGCATAAACCTCTGGTACCACTGTTGGGGAACGTAGTAATTTCAGAAAAAAAATCCTACGCACACGCAAGATCATGCTGATGCATAGCAACAAGATGGGAGAGTGTTGTCCATGTACCCTCGTAGACCGAAAGCAGAAGCGTTATGACAACGCGGTTGACGTAGTCGTACGTCTTCACGATCGACTGATCCTAGTACCGAACGCACGGCACCTCCGCGATCTGCACACGTTTAGCTCGGTGACGTCCCATGAACTCCGATCCAGCAAAGTGTCAAGGGAGAGTTTCGTTAGCACGACAGCGTGATGACGGTGATGATGATGCTACGGACGCAGGGCTTCGCCTAAGAACCGCAACGATATAACCGAGGTGGATTATGGTGGAGGGGGGTACCGCACACGGCTAAGAGATCAGTGATCAACTTGTGTGTCTATGGGGTGCCCCCTCCCCCGTATATAAAGGAGTGGAGGAGGGGAAGAGGGCCGGCCTCCTAGGCACGCCCAAGGGGGGAGTCGTACTCCCGGTGGGAGTAGGATTCCCCTTTCCCTAGTTGGAGTAGGAGAGGGAAGGAAGGGGGAGAAGGAGAGAAGGAAAGGGGGGCCGCCCCCCTCCCAATTCGGATTGGGCTTGCGGGGGTGCGCCCCCACCTTGGCCGCCTCCTCCTCCTTTCCACTAAGGCCCAATAAGGCCCATTGACTCCCCGGGGGGTTCCGGTAACCTCCCGGTACTCCGATAAATGCCCGAACTCACCCGGAACCATTCCGACGTCCAAACATAGCCATCCAATATATCGATCTTTATGTCTCGACCATTTCGAGACTCCTCGTCATGTCCGTGATCACATTTGGAACTCTGAACTACCTTCGGTACATCAGAACACATAAACTCAAAATACCGATCGTCACTAAACGTTAAGCGTGCGGACCCTACGGGTTCGAGAACTATGTAGACATGACCGAGACACATCTCCAATCAATAACCAATAGCGGAACCTGGATGCTCATATTGGCTCCTACATATTCTATGAAGATCTTTATCGGTCAAACCGCATAACAATATACATTATTCCCTTTGTCGTCGGTATGTTACTTGCCCGAGATTCGATCATCGGTACCACCATACCTAGTTCAATCTCGTTACCGGCAAGTCTCTTTACTCGTTCCGTAATGCATCATCCTGCAACTAGCTCATTAGTTACATTGCTTGCAAGGCTTATAGTGATGTGCATTACCGAGAGGGCCCAGAGATACCTCTCCGACAATCAGAGTGACAAATCCTAATCTCGATCTATGCCAACTCAACAAGTACCATTGGAGACACTTGTAGAGCACCTTTATAATTGCCCAGTTATGTTGTGGTGTTTGGTAGCACACAAAGTGTTCCTCCGGTATTCGGGAGTTGCATAATCTCATAGTCAAAGGAACATGTATAAGTCATGAAGAAAGCAATAGGAATATACTAAACGATCAAGTGCTAAGCTAACGAAATGGGTCAAGTCAATCACATCATTCTCCAATGAGATGTTATCCCGTTAATCAAATGACAACTCATGTCTATGGCTAGGAAACATAACCATCTTTGATTCAACGAGCTAGTCAAGTAGAGGCATACTAGTGACACTCTGTTTGTCTATCTATTCACACATGTACTAAGTTTCCGGTTAATACAATTCTAGCATGAATAATAAACATTTATCATGAAATAAGGAAATAAATAATAATTTTATTTTTGACTCTAGGGGATATTTCCTTCACTAGGTTGGCGCATCGTCGGTTTGGTCACATGTGGTCCGACATGTTCTAGTGTTTCTAGGAAGATGCCCACGCGTTGCACGAAGTTGATGGAAAAGGTAAGCACAACTTATAAATTGACGGATGGAGTACTAGTTATAGTGATGCATATAATTAAGCAAAGGGATCGCACATGTCGGTATTGACTGGAACGAGAATGCAATAGCACAATAAGAATTAAGGCCACGATGATGCGATCACAGTGGTGGTTACACGAGGCAAGAAGAAAGATGCATCCATCAACGTATGACCTCCTCCTCCTCAACTTAGTGCGTCGGGCCACCAACCGGCGGCTAAGGAGCGGCGACTTTTGTGGTGAGGTCAAGGTGCTTCTCAGCAAAGGCATCCAAGGTTTCCAGCCGGTTGAAGAAGGCCAACGTCGTAGCATCCTCACTGGCCTTGTAGAAAGCTATGTACACAATTTGCTCGTACACATGGATGTGTAGGTCAACGAATTCTTGCAGGGCGAGGCACCTCGCGGCAAGCGCGACCTCCAGGTTAACATTCTTTGTGGCGTCGGCGGGCAGTCGCAGGGCCACTAGTGCTTGAAAGAGGTTCCGGCCATGGAGGCCGATTAGGGTGGCAGGTGATAACCCACAAGTGTAGGGGATCGCAACAGTTTTCGGTAAGTAGAGTGTCGAACCCAACGAGGAGCTAAAGGTAGAATAAATATTCCCTCAAGTTCTATCGACCACCGATACAACTCTACGCACGCTTGACGTTCGCTTTACCTAGAACAAGTATAAAACTAGAAGTACTTTGTAGGTGTTGTTGGATAGTTTTGCAAGAAAGTAAAGAACACGTAAATAAAAGGTAGGGGCTGTTTAGATAAAGAAACAATAAAGTAAATATAGCGAGTGTGGAAAAGTGGTGGTAGGAGTTGTGAAATTGTCCCTAAGCAATTGACTATGTTACTAGACCGGTAATCACTATTGCAATTCTATTTGAGGGAGAGGCATAATCTAACATACTTTATCTACTTGGATCATATGCACTTATGATTGGAACTCTAGCAAGCATTCGCAAATACTAAAGATTCATTAAGGTAAAACCCAACCATAGCATTAAAGCATCAAGTCCCCTTTATCCCATACGAAACAATCCCCTTACTCGGGTTTGTGTTTCAGTCACTCACGCAACCCACTATAAGCGAATCATGAACGCATTGCAACACCCTACAGCGGGAATCCCTCATGCTTGCGCGACACGGAGGGCACAATAGGACAACACCAATAATAAAACATGCAATTCAAACCAATCATAGCAATTCATCAATCACCGATAGGACAACGAAAATCTACTCAGACATCATAGGATGGCAACACATCATTGGAAAATAATATGAAGCATAAAGCACCATGTTCAAGTAGAGGGTACAGCGGGTTGCGGGAGAGTGGAACACTGGATATATATGGGGGAAGGTGATGGAGATGTTGGTGAATATGATGGAGGTGTTGGTGAAGATCGCGGTGATGATGATGGCCCCCGGCAGCGCTCCGGTGCCACCGGAAGCAAGGGGGAGAGAGCCCCCCTTCTTCTTATTCTTCCTTGACCTTCTCCCTAGATGGGAGAAGGGTTTCCCCTCTGGTCTTTGGCTCCCATGGCGTGGGAGGGGCGAGAGCCCCTCCGAGATTGGATCTATCTCTCTGTTTCTGCGTTCTCAGATTCTACCCCTTCACCGTTTCTTTTATATCTGGAGATCCGTAACTCCGATTGGGGTGAATCTTTCGCCCAGATTTTTCTCGTAAAATTAGCTTTCTTGCGGCAAAAGAAGAGCGTCAACCGCCTTACAGGTGGCCCACTAGAGTCTAGGGCGCGCCCAGGGGGGGAGGGCGTGCCCCCCTGTCTCGTGGCCACCCCGGACACCGTTTCGCGTTGATTCTTTCTCCGGAAAATCCAAAATATTCCAAAATAATTATTCGTCTGTTTTTATCCTGTTTGGATTCCGTTTGATATTGGGTTTCTGTGAAACATAAAACATGCAACAGATAGGAACTGGCACTGGGCACTGGATCAATATGTTAGTCCCAAAAAATAGTATAAAAAGTTGCCAAAAGTATATGGATGTTGGATAATATTGGCATGGAACAATCAAAAATTATAGATACGACAGAGACGTATCAGCATCCCCAAGCTTAATTCCTGCTCGTCCTCGAGTAGGTAAATGATAAAAAAAAGATAATTTTTGATGTGGAATGCTACCTAGCATAATCTTGATCATATGTCTAATCATGGCATGAATATTAAGACACGAATTATTCAAGGCAATAGTCTATCAATTGACATAAAAACAATAATACTTCAAGCATACCAACCAAGCAATTATGTCTTATCGAAATAACATAGCCAAAGAAAGCTCATCCCTACAAAATCATATAGTCCGGCTATGCTCCATCTTCGTCAGACAAAATGCTCCCATCATGCACAACACCGATGACGAGCCGAGCAATTGGGTCATACTTTTTAACGCGCTTCATCTTTTTCAACTCTTACGCAATACATGAGCGCAAGCCATGGACATAGCACTATGGTGGTATATGGTGGTGGTTGTGAGGACAAAAAGGGAGAAGATAGTCTCACATCAACAAGGGGTATCAACGGGCTATGGAGATGCCCGTCAATAGATATCAATGTGAGTGAGTAGGGATTGCCATGCAACAGATGCACTAGAGCTATAAGTGTATGAAAGCTCAAACTGAAAACTAAGTGGGTGTGCATCCAACTTTCTTGCTCATGAAGACCTCGGGCATTTGAGGAATCCCATCATCGGAATATACAAGCCAAGTTCTATAATGAAAATTCCCACTAGTATATGAAAGTGAAAGCATAGGAGACTCTTTCTATGAAGAACATGGTGCTACTCTGAAGCACAAGTGTGGTAAAAGGATAGTAACATTGCCCCTTCTCTCTTTTTCTCTCATTTTTTCTTTTTATTTTTCATCATTTTTTTCATTTTTTTCTTTCTTTTTGCTGGGCTTCTTTGGCCTCTTTTTTTATTTGGGCTTCTTTGGCCTCTTTTATTTTTCATAAAGTCCAGAGTCTCATCCCGACTTTTGGGGGAATCATAGTCTCCTTCATCCTTTCCTCACTGGGGCAATGCTCTAATAATGATGATCATCACACTTTTATTTACTTACAACTCAATATTACAACTCTCGAACAAAGATATGGCCCTATATGAATGCTTCCGGCGGTGTACCGGGATGTGCAATGATCTAGCATAGCAATGACATCAAAAACGGACAAGCCATGAAAACATCATGCTAGCTATCTTACGATCATGCAAAGCAATATGACAATGAATGCTCAAGTCATGTATATGATGATGATGGAAGTTGCATGGCAATATATCTCGGAATGGCTATGGAATGCCATGATAGGCAGGTATGGTGGCTGTTTTGAGGAAGATATAATGAGGCTTATGTGTGATAGAGCGTATCGTATCACGGGGTTTGGATGCACCAGCGAAGTTTGCACCAACTCTCGAGGTGAGAAAGGGCAATGCACAATACCAAAGAGGCTAGCAATGATGGAAAGGTAAAAGTGAGTATAATCCATGGACTCAACATTAGTCGTAAAGAACTCACATACTTATTGCAAAAATTTATTAGCCCTTGAAACAAAGTACTACACGCATGCTCCTAGGGGGGAGGTTGGTAGGAGTTAACCATCACGCGCCCCCGACCTTCACGCAAAGATAAACAATCAAAATACAATGCGCGCCAATTTGGTTACATAGTTAGTAGACCATACGTGCATGCTTCGGCAATCACAAACCTTAACACCAACATCCTTACTGAACATAACCATCTACTAGTACCTCCCACATATTATCATCACTATATCGCAAAACTATTGCAAGGAATCAAACATATCATATTCAGTGATCCACAAGTTTATGTAGGATTTTATGACTAACCATGTGAATGACCAATTCCTGTCATCTCTCTAAATAGGTATAAGTGAAGCAAGAGAGTTTAAATCTTTCTACAAAAGATATTCGCACGCTCTAACAAATATAAGTGAAGCAAAAGAGCATTCTACAAATGGTGGTTTTCTATGTGAAGAGAAACAGGCAATCCAGACTTCAAATGATATAAGTGAAGCACATAAAGCATTCTATAAAGCCACACTCAAAAGATTTAAGTGAAGTGCAATGAGCATTCTATAAATCAACCAAGGACTATCTCATACCAGCATGGTGCATAAAATAAAAGTGAAAACTAAATGCAAAAGACGCTCCAAGACTTGCGCATAATGCATAAACGAAACGAATACGAAAACATACAGTACAAAAAAGACACATCCGTGACATTTTGTGCCGAACGAATTTTTTTTCTGTCATACATATGACACTTCTATGACGATAATTGTGACAAAATCCGGTATCATCATAGATGTGGTGGGCTCCTACTTCTATGACAAAAAGTCATGACAGAAAATGGGCTTTTCGTCCTGGGTGGGCCGGAGACACAGCTGCATGACATTCTTTGGGCCGTCCATGACAGAAAAAACCGTGGTAGAAGCGAGGGGGAGGAAAATTTCGGGGAGTTGCCGGTTATGGTGGGAGGTCTGGGGCGGAGCGATGCGCATTTCTCTCATACACGTACGCACGTGTGTGCGAGGCGTTGGCTCTAACTGAACCCGAGCGAGGCGTTGGGCTCTAACTGAACCCGAGCGATTGCACTGCAGGCTACGCGTTACTGAACTCGATCGATCGATCGATGGCTGTTAACTGAACCCGATGGAGCGATTCCTTCACTACTGCTGCTAACTGAAGCTGATCGATTGGATGAACAGTGAGCGTTGCGGGGGGGGGGGGGGGTTGGATGAACAGTGAGCGGTGGTGTTGCCTCTGGATGAATAGGAACCCGTGGTGTGGAGGGCTGGATGAACAGTAGATGGTGAAGAGGTGTCCGTGGAGGGGTGGTTGAACAGGACCCCGTGGTGTGGAGGGCTGGATGAACAGTAGATGGTGGAGGGGTGGTTGAACAGTAGCCGGTGGAGTAGCGCACGGTGGAGGCTGGATGAACAGGAGCCCGTGGAGGCTGGAGGAGGTCGACGGTAGCCCATGGAGGCTGGAGGAGGTCGACGGTGGAGATGAACAGTATCTCGTGGAGGCCCGTTTTGCGGTACACCACACCCCTCCCGATGAACAGGACCCCCGTTTTGACCATAGCGCTCCAACACAAGTCCGTTTCGTCCATTTTTCGGTACGCCACACCCCTCTCGATCAACAGGACCCCCGTTTCGACTGTAGGAGGTCCGTTTCCTCCGTTTTGTGGTACGCCACACCCCTCCCGATCAACAGGACCCCCGTTTTGACTGTAGGAGGTCCGTTTCCTCCGTTTTGCGGTACGCCACACCCCTCCCGATCAACAGGACCCCGTTCCGAATGTAGGAGGTCTGTTTCCTCCGTTGTGCGGTATGCCAGGCCTCGTTTCCATCGCCTATTCCGTCCAAGCCCTCCCGATGAACACGACCACACATTTCGTTCCGACCCAGCCGGTTGGCTCCCCATGAACACGACGACGATGCTGTTTCTCCGTTCCGACCCAGCATTGTAAGTATGCACGAGTAGGCGTTCGAGACCCTGCCCATATGTACGTATGTGGCCGTATTTTCTTTCTTGCACCCTTGCCGTTGTACGTACGTGTACATGCTATGTGCGCGCCTCTACTACGACACGTGCGCACCTCTACTACGACACGTGCGCGCCTCTACATCGACCAGTATGTACGTACACGTTCGCGACCAGAATGACAACGCTATGTACGCTTCGACCAGGTGGGTACCGACTGTCAGGCACTTTCTTGCCTGCGAAGATGTAGCTGGTGGGTCCCAGCAGTCAGGGGGGGCGAATCATTTTTTTTGCCCGGACGCACTTCCTTGCGTGCGAAGATGTAGCTGGTGGGTCCCAGCAGTCAGGGGGAAACATTTTTTTCACGAAATACGGCGGCCCGTTCGGTGGGTCCCCGCTATCAGGTGGAGGAATAATTATTTTGCGCGTAATAAGGAGGCACTTCCTTGCGGCCGCCGTGGACCCAACTGTCAGCCTCTCCATGCACAGTACTCTTCCGATGGAAGTCGGTCGTTGACCACATTGACCACGCCGCGCCGAGAGCACCACGGCGGTGGACGACGGCGAGGCCTAGGAAGGGGACGACGCGGATCCGGGGAAGACGCAGCAGTGGATGCCCACGCGAAGAGGAGTAAGAGGGTGAGGCTGCCATTGCCGCAGAATAACAGGGGGTGTGGGTGAGTAGAGGGATGGCCTGGCCTGCGGTGGGAGTAGTAGGGGGCGGTGAGGCCTCCGCGGTATCACAGCCGGCCATGGGAGGCAGGAGCACACGGCACGACCGACGCTGCTTTGGGCGGCTGGAGCACGAAGACCAGAGGTTGAAGAAGCACTACGGCTGTTGGATGGACATCATATGGTCACTGGAGCTAGAGTCGTTCATATTGACTAAGTTGACAAAGCCCTCCGTCCCGTAAACTTAGTAGGCCCACAAGTCAGTCTCCCACCAAGATGAGTCCCAGCTAGCAGGGGGAGTATTCATTTTTTGTGCGTAATAAGGAGGCATTTCCGGTGGGTCCGAGCTGACAGCGGGGGGAACTTTTTTCGCGAAATATAGAGACCCTTCCGGTGGGTCCCAGCTATCAGGTGGAGGAATCATTATTTTGCGCGTAATAAGGAGGCATTTTCCTGTGTGGGCCCCTACTGTCAGCCTCTTCCGGTGGTTGTTGTTTGTTGACCATGTTGACCTCGCCGCGCCGAGAGCACAAACGCGGTGGACGAGGGCGGGGCCCAGGAAGAGAACCATCCGGAGCCAGCGAAGCCACCGCAGCGGATGCCCACGCTGAGGGGAGAACGAGCGCTGACTGGTCGGCTTTGGGGTGAGCCTGACGTCACCGGAAATAACATGATGTGTGGGTGGTTAGAGGGATGGCCTGGCGGTAGCACAACCAACCACGGGAGGAGGGAGCAGCAGTCCCGCCGGCGTTGGTTTGGGCGGCTGGAGCAGGAATAGCAGAGATTGGAGAAGCACGACGGCCGTTGGATGGACATCCAACAGTCACTGCTGTGTGTTGACTAAGTTCACAAAGCCTTGCGTACGCGTCAAAAGAAAATTTAGGACAGCGTCATCGTCAACCTAGTAGGCCCAGAAGTTAGCCTCCAAATCTGTGGAAAACAGCATACAGCCCATTAGCCATTATTTTCAATAATTTACAGCCCATTTGCTAATTCTTAAGGATATTTGAAGCCCATATTCTTTTTATTACATTACAGACCATATATTCTGGGCACTGCTAAAAAATTCAACGAAATTTTGCATATTTCGGTGGGGTCCGAACTCTTTTAATCACGAAATTTCGAGTCACGTTAAAAATAGTTTTCAAAAAATTATATCAAAATAAAATTCAAAAAACAATTCTCCGCAAAAAAATGAATGAAATTTAGAATCTTAACTAGCAAGATGCCCGTTTGTTGCACGGAACAGGAAGATGCATTTGTATGAGTAGTTTATCTTGTGGGTGAAAAGATGATATTTTAATGTAATTGCCAGTTGGCTTTGGTTTTTATAAGAGTAGAGAGTAGAGAAATCCTGGAAAAAAAATGATATTTAATGCAATTGCCGGTTGGCTTTGGTTTAAAAATTTACAGCCCATTTCTTATAACTTATAGCCCGTTTTCTGGGGAAGCCCATTTCTTATCCCTCCTCGTCTTGAAAGATTTGCAGCCCAACAGGGCTGAGAAAAGCAAGTAGGCCTCGATTTTGGTATTGTCCAAAAAAAAGTACTAGGCTAGCCAATTTCAGAAAGAAAAAAAATATCAACTGGGCTCGTCATGTGCTTAATAAAAGCGTAAGCGTGGGCTAGACGGGCCACATCCCCCGCACAACGCGCAGTTGAGCTCCGTCTCTGAAACTGAAAAACAACTGGGCGAGCTGCTGGGTCCCTGGTGTTATCCGCTTGTTTGTAATTTTCTCGTTTATTGACTACATTGAAAATGGCGTGGAACCTAGTATTATTTTGGCTTGTAATAACGAGGCACCTGCTTGCGAAATGCAATGACCCTGGTGGGTCTTTACTGTCAGCCTCTTCACGTACACTCATCTCCTGATTCCTCTTGGTTGTTGACCATGTTAACAACACCAGACGGCGGCGAGCACAGCGAGCTAACCAAGGCGGAGAACAACGGCAAGGCCTCGGACGGGAACGAACAGCAGCCATGGAAGATGCGGCAGTGTAGTGGCAGGTGGAGGGGAGTACGAGGGCAACAACATGCAAGTCAAGCATACAAATGGTACAAAAAGCCCAAGGATTAATTGTTCATCAAATTTTTAGACAAAACCCAGATTGAACATGACAGTAACATCTAACCCAACCACTCTTTTTTGCAGTCACAAACAAATGGATCGGTCTGATCCATAAAATCAACATCCTGTGCAAAAAAATAATATTTTAGGATGTCTACAACTTGTTGTAAATAGAAGCCGAGCACATTTAGAAGCCCATTTGTCCACCTGAAACTTCTTTTTTTGCTGTTCAACATGTTCGTCCGTGAGAAATCTCTTGCTGTAAAAATTAAGCCTCATGGACAATAGTAACCTCGCATTCAACAGGAAGAATGTGACAAAGCTTCTGTTTGCCTGGTTGGCTGCATATCGTCCCATCGTTATTGTCCTCAAACGAATGTCATGAGAACTGAGAAAATCCTTGTGCTTATTACGCCAACGATTGGTTATATGTTTTTCCCATGTGGTTCTGCCTAAGTAGACATGAAGATTGAAAACAGTTAAGGTCTAAAAAAAGAGTATGTCGAAAGAACGACAGCTGAACAGTTAATTCTAGTACAATATATACGGGCTTTCAATGTCCATGAAATCATCACCTATATGTATAAATTCTCCAGAGATCGAAAGCATCACAGCAAGCCAATAATTATGTCCAGAATCCAGCAGCATTGATAGGCTATCAATGGACGAATTCTTCATTGAGCATTTAACATACTATTAGTACCCAAAGTGTACTCCAAGATGATATAAAACTTATGTGCACAAATGAAAAATGCAGCATATGATTACAAATGTGTAGATGATAATATACGGTACTTGAAAAGGTGAGGAGCCAAACACCAACTCCTTGTGATTATTAAACGGGTCACGAATTACACCCAAGGTCTCCAGTTTGGGCGCAAAGACGACAGTTATTTCTGAAGGTGTATAACAATTATGAAGGAGCAACCTTTCAAGTGAAGGGCATCTTCGATGATGAGCTGTTGTCCTTCAAAACAAATTCCAATGCTTTTAAGGTGAGGCGACTTTATTTGGAGACAACTGATACCGATTTCTATTCCCAAAACAATCAGCAAGCGCTCCAGGGCAGGGCAACTGGAGTGGATGATTGTCAGAGTAAATGACCACGGGTAGCCTAACCGGCTCCCTTCGGCCCTTAGAAAAAACAACGGGCCGAGCGGACCTCAAAACACCTAAGACACGGGGCCGCCTTCCTCTGGCCGGCTATCCCCTAGGCCGGGTGGCGGAAGGCGGCCCGGCCATAAACAACCTTTGGAGGACGTCATGATTGGGCCGACTCCAAGAAGCCGGCCCATGAAGGACCGGCTCCCAGAAGGCGGCCCATGAAGGACCGGCTCCCAGAAGGCGGCCCATGAAGGACCGGCTCCCAGAAGCAAGCGGCCGAAGGCCGCATCCTCAAGTCCGCCCCCATAACGATGACGGGACGGGGCGTGGCTACAGCGAACCCTGCCACCCCCGAATCCCGGGGAACGCATGGCTACAGTACGCAGTACGGGGCGGCCATCCCCCGTCCGGCGTGGCACTGTTGCCATGCGGACCATGACGCCATCCACGACGGGACGCCTGTACGGCCCGTAGGCGGTGGGCCCCATCGGTCAGAGAGACATCTGAAGGCGGCCCAACCTCCCCCAGCCGGCCGGAGGCCGGGACGGCTTCCTATAGCCGGCTAGCTCCCCACTTGGGGCGCGCGCACCATTAAGCAGACAAGACGAGGTAAGGCTACAGTGGGAGCCCGCAAGGCGGCGGCACTGTAGCCATGTTTACCTCGACAAAGCTCTTGTCATCAGAGGCGAGGCAACAGTAACCAGCCCCCGACAAGACCCCCTAGCGGTGGGGCCGGCCTGTCATCCAATGGGCCGGCAGCCGGCGAGACCCACCAGTCGGCGGGCCCCAGAAGCCGGCGGAGAAGACGGCGGTCGCAGACGCTGATGGCCTGGGCCCGCGCCAGGCCGGATTACCATTGCACCCCCGGGGGGTAGGCCTATATAGACCCCCCGGGACACCCATACAAAGGGTTGATCTCACAGGGTTTTAGACACCACCATAGGGCGAGAAGAGAGCTAGCCTTGCCCTTCTTCCTCCTCCCACCGAACAGCTCAAGGAGCCTCTTGTAGCTACTTGTTGATCTTGTGATCATGCGGAGACCCCGCAGAGCAGGACTAGGGGTGTTATCTCCACGGAGAGCCCCGAACCTGGGTAAGATTCGCCGGCGTGCATGTCTTCGCCTTATCCCGTTTCCAGGCACCGGCGATGTCTTACTGGCTCCCACAATGATAAGCCACCTGTTGGCGTATGTCGCACCTACCACCCGACATTTGGCGCCCACCATGGGGCCAGGTGCACCGTCGTCCGGAGACCTGCTCTGGATGGGAACCCTCTTCCTCCCCCGCGAGCGTAGCCAGCCCGGTACGCCCGATGGTGCTTGCCCCGATGCGCTGCAAAGCGTCGACGACGCCTGCGCGGCTAGCCGCCTTGCCGATCTCCTTGGCGAGGTTTGCATCTCCGACGAGCCCGCATCAGACGCGGGCACCGGCTGCCTCGAGAGCCGCCTCGTCAGCCTCCTCGACCAACTCCACGTCTCCGGCGAGCCTACCGCGGACTTGGAGTCGGTCGGCTCCACCAACCCGATGCTTGTCGACTCCGACACGGCATCGCTCGACACCTTCCCCACCGACGTGATCGTCTTCGACGACCCTCTCCCTCGAGCCGACAGTGGTGGCAGCACCGTCACCGAGGTGCTGGTCATCAGCCACGGAGCCGCCTCCGGCGAGAACACCCACGATGCCCTGCAAGCGGTGCTGCAGGACTTGTCCGTCCCCATCCCGGCCGACACCGACGCCGAGGCACTGGAGGCTCGCCGCCTTGCCCTCGTCGCGGAGGGCCAGAAGATAAATACCATGAGACGCCTCACAGAAGCCACCAGCGCGAAGTCGATCGCGCCGCCTTCAGCACGCCGCCTCCAGAGGGGCCAAGCCGAGTCGGGGTCGTCAAGAAACGCGGCGCGGCCATCGCCAGCATGCTAGGGGCGGACCGCCCGGTCTACGCCACGCCCCTCGAGAATCTACGGGCCGCCCAGTCGATCGTTGATGAGCTAAACGGACTGGGGGCCGACGAGCTCCCCTACATGACCAGACGCATCCAGTAGCTGATCGACGCGGCCACAGCACGGCACAAAGCCGGCGTCCGAGCTGGAAGCCCCCCTCGCCGAGAGCACGGCGCGACGTCACGTACGCCGACTGCGGGTGGCGCCCATGCAAGACAAGAGAAGGAGTCGGCTGCTAGCCGCAGCCGGACACGAATCACCATCGAGCGAGACGCAGAAGGCTGTTCCCGAGGTGTGGAGAGATGAGGCGACCCGCCTCCTCCTCCGCCTCGCGGGGAAAGATATCCCTCCCCACCGCCTATCGAGCATCCAACTCTCAGCGGCCGACTTGGTCGCCATGAAGGAGTCGGCGAGAACGATGCCCGCCATCGGATCGACCGCCTTGCGCGATCCCTGGCCATGGAAGAAGAAGATGATGTTGGCCCGCCTTGTTTCGGCCCCCGCATCCGCGACGAGCCCTTTCCCAAAGGGTTCTCGCTCCTAAGAGACACGCCTAAGTACAACGGCTCCATGAAGCCGGAGGACTGGTTGATCGACTACTCCACCGCGGTTCGCATAGCAAACGGCAACCGGCGCGTTGCCGTGAAATATGTTCCCCTGATGCTCCAAGGCACGGCATGTACCTGGCTCAACAGCCTCAAGCCCTACAACATCAACAGCTGGCTCGACTTTATGGAAGCCTTCATCCGCAACTTCACCAGCACTTACAAGCGGGCTTCCAAGCGTCGACAGCTCTCCCTGTGCGTGCAGGGGCCCAACGAGTGGACTCGTGACTACATTACGCGTTGGGCCGAGCTCCGAAACTCCTGCGAGGGGGTGCACGAGGTCCAGGCCATAGAGTACTTCATGGCCGGGTGCCGAGAAGGCACCCTCCTCAAGCACCGACTCCTCTGCGACGAGCCGACTACCCTCGACGAGCTGCTGATCATCGCGGACAAATACGCCACAGCCGACTCCTCCATGAAGACCGAGCTTCGAGTCGACGCTTCCGGGAAAGTGCTTGCGCCGGCTCCCAAGACGCTGGCTGGAGAGTCCACTCGGCGCCCGTACCAAAACGACAACAAGCGCAAGGCTCCGATGCTGCCTTCCACAAGTCGGCAGGTGGCTACGGTCGAAGAAGAGCAGCCTGAGGGACGGCCGGCTCCCAAGAAACAGAAGGGCGGCAGGCCGGCTTGGCAGCCGGCTTTCTCTTACGAGCAGACTCTCAACGCCCCCTGCAAGTTCCACAGCAGCGCGAAGCCATCCAACCATACAACCCGGAAGTGCCATTGGCTCACCCGAATCTCCAAGGGCGAGGGGTTGCTGCCGCCTCCGCCTGCGGGCCAGCCGCCTCCTGCTCCCCAGCAGCCGGCCGCTCGGCCGGCTGTCGGAGCCGTCCATGATGAGTTCCCTGACGAGCATGCCGCCTATGTCGTCTTTACGAGCCAACCAGACGATCGGCAAAGTCAGCGCCGACAACACCAAGAAGTCAACGCGGTCGCCTCCAGTAGCCCTGAGTTTATGCACTGGTCAGAAAGGCCCATCGGCTGGAGCCGGGACGACCCCCCAGAGGTGATGCTGTCTCCTGTCTCCTATGCCCTTGTGTTGGACGCCACCCTGGCAACTGAGAGGCGCGCGCTCGTTTCTCCCGCGTGCTGATAGACGGCAGGAGCAGTATCAACATATTGTACTGAGATACAATGGAGAAGCTCAACATCAAGCCAAAGCAACTCATGCCTAGCCGGATTGTGTTCCATGGCATCATACCCGGCCTGTCCTGCTCACCAATCGGCAAGATCAAGATGGGTGTCCTCTTCGGAGACAAGGATCATTTCCGCCGAGAGGCAATATGGTTTGAGGTAGTGGATTTGGAGAGCCCGTACCATGCACTGCTTGGCCGACCAGCGTTGGCCAAGTTTATGGCTGTGCCCCACTATGCCTACCTCAAGATGAAGATGCCGAGTTCCAAGGGCATTATGACCATAGCCGGAGACTACAAGAAGTCTTCTGAGTGTGCAGCAGCCAGTAGCCGGCTGGCCGAGTCCCTCGTGATCGCCGAAGAAAAGAAGATGCTGGACCGAGTTGTGGCCTTGGCTGGAAAGCAGCCGGCCTTGCCTCCTGACCCCAAAGAATGTGAAGCTCAAGGTTCTTTCCAGCCGGCCAAGGAGACAAAGAAGATACCCCTGGACCCGGAGCACCCCAAGAGGCACATTGTCATAGGCACAGGCCTTGACAGCAAATAGGAAGGCGAGCTCATCGATTTCCTCCGTGAGAATTGAGACGTCTTTGCATGGTCTCCGAAAGACATGCCGGGTGTCCCGACGGATTTCGCCAAGCACAAGCTACATGTACGATCTGACGCAAAGCCAGTCAGGTAGCCCTTGCGCCGCCTGTCAGAAGAGAAGAGAAGAGTAGTCGGAGAAGAAATACCTCGGCTTCTGGCGGCCGGCTTCATCATGGAAGTGTTCTTTCCAGAATGGCTTGCCAACCCAGTCCTCGTGCTGAAGAAGAACAAGCAGTGGCGCATGTGCATCGATTACACCTGCCTCAACAAAGCCTGCCCCAAAGATCCGTTCGCCCTGCCAAGGATTGACCAAGTGATAGACTTCACAGCCGGATGCGAGCTGTTGAGTTTTTTGGATGCTTACTCCAGTTACCACCAGATAAATTTGAACCCGGCTGATCTCTTGAAGACCGCCTTCATCACCCCATTCGGAGCTTTCTGTTACCTGACTATGACATTTGGCTTGAGAAATGCCGGTGCCACTTTTCAGCGTTGCATGCAGAAGTGCCTCCTCAAGCAACTTGGCAGAAGTGCCCACGTCTATGTAGAAGATTTCGTGGTGAAGGCGGAGAAACGCGGCACCTTGCTGGAAGACCTCAAGGAAACCTTTGAGAACTTGCGCCGATTTCAGATCAAGCTCAACCTGGAGAAATGTGTGTTCGGAGTACCAGCCGGCCAACTTCTAGGCTTTCTGGTCTCCGAGCGCGGCATCGAGTGCAACCCAGTGAAGATCAAGGCCATAGAGAGAATGAAGGTCCCTACCAAGCTGCGAGACGTCCAGAAATTCACCGGATGCCTGGCATCTTTGAACCGCTTCATGAGCCGGCTCGGAGAGAAGGCTCTCCCCCTCTACTGACTCATGAAAAAGTCCCCTCATTTTGAGTGGAATGACCAGGCGGACCAAGCTTTCCAAGAGCTGAAAAAGATGCTATCCACACCGCCTGTCTTGGCGGCCCCAACTGAGAAGGAGCCCATGCTCCTCTACATCGCCGCCACCAGCCGGGTGGTCAGCACAGTCATTGTGGTTCAGCGCCCAGAAGAAGGCCGAGCTCAGCTAGTCCAGAGGCCGGTGTATTATTTGAGCGAAGTATTATCCACCTCAAACAGAACTACCCGCACTATCAGAAAATGTGCTATGGTGTGTACTTCGCCTCCAAGAAACTCAAGCCCTACTTTCAAGAGCATCCCATCACGGTCGTATGCACTGCCCCGCTGGCCAAGATCATAGGCAGCCGGGATGCATCCGGCCGAGTGGCGAAATGGGCCATTGCGCTGGCTCCTTACACAATCTACTATCAGCCCCGCACCGCCATCAAGTCCCAAGCACTGGCCGACTTCCTCATCGACTGGGCCGAGACCCAGTACCTGCCGCCGGCCCCGGACTCCACTCATTGGCGGATGCATTTTGATGGATCCAAGATGCGCACCGGCTTGGGAGCCGGCATCGTCCTCACCTCTCCCAAGGCGACAAACTCAGATACACATTGCAAATCCACTTTGCCGCCTCCAACAATGTGGCCGAGTATTAGGCGCTCATACACGGGCTCCGGCTAGCCAAGGAACTCGGCATCCGCCGGATCCTGTGTTATGGCGACTCGGACTTAGTGGTTCAGCAATCATCCGGCGACTGGGATGCCAAGGACGCAAACATGGCGAGCTACGGTTTCCTTGTCCAGCAGCTCATCGGATACTTTGAGGGGTGCGAGTTCCTTCACGTGCCACGAGCCGACAACAAGCAAGCAGATGCCCTGGCATGAATAGGCTCCACCCGACAAGCTATACCAACCGGCGTTGCCCTCCAACGCCTCCTCAAGCCATCTGTCAAGCCATCTCCGGAGTCCAGTTCCATCTTCGTGCCGCCTGACCCCAATGGAGTCGGATCCGACTTCGGGGATCAGGCAGGCGGTCCGGGGACTTCTGCAGCCAGCTCGGGGACTACCATAGTCGAACCCGGCCCGGGGACTACCATAGTCAAACCCGGCCCGGGGACTGCAGCGGCACAGCAGGCGGAGGCCGACTCCAACTCCTCACAACCCAGCCCGCCCACCCTGGTTCCAGTAGCCGTTTTGGCAATCGAAGAAATCACAGCTCCATCATGGGCTCAGCCCATCCTCTGGTTTCTGGTGAATGGAGAACTACCGACTGACCAGATCTCGGCCAGACAAGTCCAACACCGAGCCGGAGCCTACACAATAATGAATCAAGAGCTAGTTAGGCGCAGCGCTACTGGAGTCTTCCAGCGCTGCATCGAGCAAGAGAAGGGCATAGCAATCCTCGAGACATCCACCAAGGCGAATGCGGCCACCATGCGCCTCCAGGGCGCTCGTCGCCAAGGCCTTCCGCCATGGATTCTTCTGGCCGACTGCATTGGAGGATGCCAAGGAACTAGTCAAACACTGCAAAGGGTGCCAAGTCTTCGGCTCCAAGCAACACCTGCCGGCTTCTGCACTCAAGACCATCCCCATCACTTGGCCCTTTGCCGTCTGGGGACTGGACATGGTCGGACCATTCAAGACGGCGCGCGGCGGCATGACACATCTGCTTGTCGCTGTAGACAAATTTACCAAGTGGATTGAAGCAAAGCCGATCAAGAAGCTGAATGGGCCGACTGCCGTGACATTCATCGCCGACATTACAACCTGGTACGGCGTACCACACAGCATCATCACCGACAACGGCACAAATTTCGCCAAGGGAGCATTGGCACGTTTCTGCGCGATGCAGGGCATCCGACTGGACTTAGCGTCCGTTTCCCACCCACAGTTAAACGGCCAAGTCGAGCGAGCAAACGGCCTCATCCTCTCTGACATCAAGCCCCGACTGGTCGTGCCACTAGAGCGTTCGGCTGGCTGCTGGCTCGACAAGCTACCGGCCGTCCTCTGGAGTCTGCGCACTACTCCAAACAAGTCGACCGGCTTCACCCCCTTCTTCCTTGTATATGGTGCCGAGGCTGTCATCCCAACTGACATCGAGTTTGACTCACCTCGAGTCACCATGTACACGGAGGCGGAGGCCAGGGAAGCAAGAGAAGACGGTGTCGACTTGCTGGAAGAAAGCCGGCTGTTAGCTCTCAGCCGGTCCGCCATCTACCAGCAAGGGCTACGCCGTTACCACAGTCGGAGGGTAAAGCCAAGAACTTTCCAAGAGGGAGACCTTGTGCTCCGGCTAATCCAGCGAACAACCGGCCAGCACAAGCTCTCGGCCCCTTGGGAAGGCCCCTTCGTCATTAGCCGGGCTCTGGGAAATGACTCTTATTACCTAATCGACGCGCAGAAGCCGAAGGCACGCAAGAGAGACAACTCCGGCAAAGAGTCGGAGCGCCCGTGGAACGCCAATCTTCTTCGAAGATTTTACAGTTGAAATGTAGTATGTATCACGCTACCTTTTGTATTAAGTATGAGACAACGGGCCCCCGAGAAGTTCTCGGGGACTACCCTATTTTATCTATGTATGCCGGGTATCACACCCATGATTACCCCACTGCATTTACCTCCTTCGTCCGGCACCGGGTTCGACTAAGTCAGACGGGGACTTGCCGCCTTGAGTTATGTCCAAGTTCTACCTGCAGTCAGACAAGTAATGTGGCGGCACCCAAGCCCTCTCTTGCGAAAGTCACAGCTCGAAGAATCAGCTGCCCGACTAGCAAGAGCTAAAGGCGGAAAGGGTGCCCACATGAAAAATGGCTAAGGACTAACGAATACACATAACACAAGCCGGCTTCCCCCCCTTGCCAACCGACTGTCAAAGCAGTCGGCTGGCCGGCTTCCTTTCCTACTCTGCCATAATCTAAGAAAGCTTGAACCCTAGCCTTCCCAGACAGCTGAATTCCTTACCTGGCCACAGACTGCAGAGCAGCTGTCCGGCTGGGAAGGCGGCAACCAAGGGAAGGCGGCAAGGGAAGAAAGCAAAAAGATAAAAAGCAAGTGGGAATGGAAGCCAAGCACATGCATAATAATATTTACACCCAAAGCCACCGAAAGGCCGGCATTCAAAGAAGTTTGAATACACCCCCAGTGGGTGGAATTGCACAAAAATAACAAGTCTGTTCAAAGAGTGACTGGCAGGAAAGTAAAACGGTAAATCAAGCCAAGGGAGCGCCCGGAGCTTCAGGAAGAACGGTGGAGACGGCGGTGTCAGCTGGAGGAGTGGCCGGCTGGCGATTCTCGGCCTGGTCGTCGCCGGTGGCAGGCGGAGCATTCGCGCGCGCCTCGTTGCTGGAGACACAGTCAGGCTGAGGCTGGCTGGCTGCTCCGACATCCGGCACAACATCTTCGCCTTCTTCCTCCTCCTCCTCCTCGCCCTCGTCGCTGGAGTCAATCTCCTCCGCCGAGTCCTCACCATCGGCTGGGTTCAGCCCGAACCATTCCTCCAGCTGCGCGACGCCGTCCTTGTTTACCTTAGGAGCAAAGGCGATGGTGTCGATGAAGTCAGCGATCGCCGAAGCACACTGGATGATAGCCGGCCGCATCGCCTCCAGCTCCTCGTCGGCCTCCTGCTGCCAGGTGCGCAGCTGATCCAAGTTCAGCCCAGGGTACCAAGCCCGGACAAACTCTAGAGCCCGTCGAGCGCCGGATCAAGCTGCTGAAGCCTTCCAGGCCTCAAGGCAGCCGATGGCTACCTCCAACCAGTCGGTAGTACGACTGGGGGTGCGAGGAATTACTTCGCCAGGCCAAAGGGCGGCCAACACCTGTGCCCCAGCACGCTGAAGTCGGCGGAGCATGCGGTAGGCCGTCCGGAGGCGGGCCTCGATCGCCAGAAGCTGCTCCTCAAGCGACCATTGGCATCCGGCGCGATCTCAACGCCAGCCTGCCGCCGGGCTTCACGGTGGGCTTCAATGGCTTGGTTGGCAGCAACAGAATGGCCAGGAAAGTACTCTTCACAAAGAAGAAAGAAAAAGAGGAAGTCAGGAGATAATCTAACTTGCAAGGACAAGCAAAGAGTGAAGAAGAAGGCGGCCTACCGTCAACCAAGTCCTCGACACAGCCGTAGCCTTTGCTTAGAGCCTTCCTTGCCTCGGCCCAGCCCGCCGCCTCGGTCTCGAATTCGGCTTTGAGGTCGGCCTCGCTGTCCTGAGCCGCCTTTAGGGCTGCCTGGTGGCTTTCCTCTTGGTCGGCCGGTCTCTTGGCCAGGCGGTCACGCTCCTGAGCCAAGGCATTGAGCTCGCCCTCCTTGGTGCGAAGGGCGGCCTAGGCAACACCCAGCTGCTGCCTCAAGTCGGCGTTGGCTCCTGCCAGCATGGAAAGAAGAAATTAAGAAAGAAGTCGGCAAGAAAGATCCGACCCGACTGCTCAGCAGTCGGCCCGAATCTCGGGGACTACACCCAGTGGGTGCGCCGACGCGCCCCGACATGAGATGAAAAGACAAAGACACTCACGCTGGCTCTCCGACAGATTGGCGGCCCTTTTGTTTGCCTCCCGGACCTAGGAGTTGAAGGTAGCGGCATGGAGGTTGTGGTAATCCTGCAAACAGGACGAAGCAGTAAGCAAGAGCAAATCAGCAAAACAAAGTCTTCAAAGAAGTTCCAAGCCGCCTGCTCAGCAGCCGGCTCAGAACTCAGGGAGTACACCCAGTGGGTGCGCTGACGCGCCCCCACGGAAAGAAATCAAGGACAAGAGAACTCACCCGAACGACCGCCCGTGTCGCGAGAAACTCTTGGGTACACTGCTGCACCGCGGTGGCTTGGGCCTGAAGCCCGCTGCGGACGTCTTGCGCCGCCAAGTTCAGCGCGGCCGTCCCACCGCCCTGTGTCCACCCTGGCGAGCTAGCGGTGGTCGACTCCAGTTCATGCGACAATGAGCTGGAGCCGGCCGCACTCTGCGGATCCGGCTCTGAAGCCGCCCTCGTCGCACGCCGACGAGCCAGCGACAGGACCACGAGATCCGCCTGTGCAGTCGCCTGCTCAGGCGGCACCTCGGGCTGGCCGCCTTGGCCGGTCCCGGCTGACGGAGGCGGCACCACTTCTCCCTCCAGGACGACTACGTCTCCCTCCTCCCTCTCCGTCATCGGCGGGTCGCAGCTGATCTCCTCCGGCGGGGGCTCCGGGTCGTCTGGTGGCGCGGAACGGAGGGGGATGATGAGTTGCAGAGGCTGGCCACGCAGGGCCTCCGCCGTCTTCTCTGCAGCCTCGGCCTCCGCCCGGGCCCTGGCCGCCGCATCGGCCTGCGCCTCGGCCGACTCCGCCATCGTCTCCAGGGCCGGCTCGGCGGCGGCCGCCCTTCGCTCCTCCGCCTCCCGCTCCTCCTGCGCCTCCTGCGCGTTCCGCTCCGTCGCTGCCCGAAGCTCGACACAGGGATCTATGCGACGGGAGCCCGCAGATCCTCCTGCTCCGCCGACTATGGAGGCGGCGGTAGTCCGCTCAAGGGAGAGCGGGGCCCTGGTTGACAAAACGGAGAAAGAACTTAGAAGAACATCAACTGAGGAAAAAAAGAGAAAGGTGCGTAAGAGCCAGAACTTACGCTGAGACCGCCTGCGGCTGCTTCACCACCTTGCGGAAGCAGGCTGCCTTCGCGGCCGCCTCGTCCCGCTTGGTTGCCGCCGCGGGCACCTTAGGCCTCTTCAGCCGGCCGCCGAAGGGGGTCGGCACCGTTCGACGCTTCAGTGCGCCGCCTCGTGCGGCCGGCCCGCCGGATGGGCCGGCGCCTTGGGGGTCGGACGCCGGCTGGCGGCGTGGAGCGGGATCGGCCTCGTCATCGTCGGGCCAGTCTTCGAAGCCGGCGGTGAAGCCGGAGCCACCTGTCTCGCCGCCGCCCCCGCGGCGTCGTCGTCCAGGGCGGCCGCCCCCAAGTCGGGGTCATTAGGATCGTCCGCCTCGCGGTCGGGGGCGAACTCGCGCTCCGGCCCCGCGGTCCCGGCCGAAGGATGAAGGAGGGGATTTTGGTTCAGAACAGACCGACTGGTCAAGAGTCGGCCCAGAAAGGGATTCGGCAACAAACGAAGAAAGAAAGCTTACCATAGGTGGTGGATTGGCGCGAGAGAATGGCGCCATGCCATACTGCCAGTCCGGCTTGAGCTTGCAGTTGGCGATGTAGTTCACCATATAAGACACCTCGTCGTGAGGCATGTCCCTGGTACTGAGCCGGCTTGGGTCGAAGCGGCCGCTCATCTGACAGATCAGATGAGGGCGGCCTTGAAGCGGAAGGACCCGGCGCTTGACGAAGGCGGCGATCAAGTCGGGCCTGGTCAGGCGGTCCGACTAGATGAGCACCCGAAGTCGGGCGACGGCTCTGGCTCGAGCCGGCATCAGCGACCTAGCCCGGTAGGACCACGAAGCCGGCCTCCCAGCCGGCGGGCCGGCTACGTAAGCCGGCAAGTTGACATAATTGCCATTCGGGGCAACGTTCTTTATGTAAAAGTAAGACCATTGCCAGAGCTTCACCGACTGGATCAGCGCGATAGAAGGGAAGGGGTTGTCGGCGGTGGACCTCCTCATGGTGATGAAGGCGCCGCACGGAGCCGGCACGCCGGCGACGACCGTGACGAGATTGGATTGAAAAAATTCCCCCAGAGCTCGATGGTGGGGAGGATGCCGAGGAAGCCTTCGCACAAAGAGACGAAGGCCGACAGCAGCACCACCGTGTTGGGGGTGAGGTGGTGTGGCTGGAGTTGGTAGAAGTCAAGAAACGTGCGGAAGAAGCCGCTCACGGGGAGGCCGACGCCGCACAGGCAGTGCAAGTAGAAGATCACTCACTCGCCTTCCTCCGGTGTCGGCGAAAGCTCCCTCGCTAGCGCGAGGCGGACTTGCACAAGATCCTCGCTCGGCAGCCGCCGCGTCTTGCGGAGAAATTCGATGTGGTCGTCGCGGACGGTGGAGCCGTCCGAAGAGCTCGACGTCGGAGCCATGGCAGCAAGCGCGACGGCGAGAAGCGCCCGGCGCGGAGGCAGCAAGCCTGCGGCACGCTGGGAGGAAGAATGGATGGCGAAGCGGCAGCACGGCGAGGAGCTACCGTAGCGAAGAAGAAGAAGGAGGCAGGGCGAGGGCGAGCGTGCGAACGATTGCTGCTCCCCCTCCCCGCCCCTACTTATAGCCTCGCGCGGCGAAGCCGAGGAGGCGAGGCACGGGGGGGGGGGGCGTGGGATTAACTGCACCCACTCCCCCACGACCCGCGATTATCGCGCCTTGATGGCGAATGGGAACCACCGCTAGAAGACGTGCGGTCGATTTGGGCCACAGAAGATCCGCGCACGGGCCGAGGCGCGGAAGTGGCGGGCCCCGGCCTGCGACGGTGTCCCGTCACGCGCGTGGGCTGGCTGGCCCTGCCAGCCGAAGGGCCCCACATGGCGCGCGGAAAGCGGGTGGTCAGCCCGCCGCTCGGCTTGCGTACCAGTAGGTTCCCGCCTTCGGATTTCGAGGAGGCTTCGCCGAGAAGGCACGTGCAAGAAAGGCCGGCTCCTAGACGCCGGCTCCTCGGGATAGGAAGCTGGCCGAGCTTCTCGATTTCCCCTTCAGCCGTGAAGCCCAACCAGCTTCGGGGACTACTGTCGGAGTAAATGACCACGGGTAGCCTAACCGGCTCCCTTCGGCCCTCAGAAAAAACAACGGGCCGAGCGGACCTCGAAACACCTAAGACACGGGGCCGCCTTCCTCCGGCCGGCTATCCCCTAGGCCGGCTGGCAGAAGGCGGCCCGGCCATAAACAACCTTTGGAGGACGCCACAATTGGGCTGACTCCAAGAAGCCGTCCCGTGAAGAACCGGCTCCCAGAAGGCGGCCCATGAAGGACCGGCTCCCAGAAGGTGGCCTACGAAGGGCCGACTCCAAGAAGCAAGCGGCCGAAGGCCGCATCCTCAAGTCCGCCCCCATAACGATGACGGGAAGGGGCGTGGCTACAGCGAACCCTGCCACCCGCGAATCCTGGAGAATGCATGGCTACAGTATGCCATACGGGGCGGCCATCCCCCGTCCGGCGTGGCACTGTTGCCATGCGGACCATGACGCCATCCACGACGGGACGCCTGTACGGCCCGTAGGTGGCAGGCCCCATCGGTCAGAGAGACATCCGAAGGCGGCCCAACCTCCCCCAGCCGGCCTGAGGCCGGGCCGGCTTCCTATAGCCGGCTAGCTCCCCCCTCGGGGCGTGCGCACCATTAAGCAGACAAGACGAGGTAAGGCTACAGTGTGAGCCTGCAAGGCGGCGGCACTGTAGCCATGTTTACCTCGACAAAACTCTCGTCATCAGAGGCGAGGCAACAGTAACTAGCCCCCGACAAGACCCCCTAGCGGTGGGGCCGGCCTGCCGTCCAATGCGCTGGCAGCCGGCGGGACCCACCAGTCGGCGGGCCCCAGAAGCCGGCGGTCGCAGACGCTGACGTCCTGGGCCCGCGTCGGGCCGGATTACCATTGTACCCCCGGGGGTAGGCGTATATAGACCTCCCGGGACACCCATGCAAAGGGTTGATCTCACAGGGTTTTAGACACCACCATAGGGAGAGAAGAGAGCTAGCCTTGCCCTTCTTCCTCCTCCCACCGAACAGCTCAATGAGCCTCTTGTAGCTACTTGTTGATCTAGTGATCATGCGGAGACCCCGTAGAGCAGGACTACGGGTGTTATCTCCATGGAGAGCACCGAACCTGGGTAAGATTCGGCGGCGTGCATGTCTTTGCCTTATCCCCTTTCCAGGCACCGGCGATGTCTTACTGGCTCCCACAATGATAAGCCACCCGTTGGCATATGTCGCACCTACCACCCGACAATGATGCTGTGCAGTGAGGCCTCCGACAGATAAACCACCACAAGCGACAGTTTTTTTAGCAGTGGGAGTCGAAGCATTTGTACCAGATCGTCTGGTAGATGGCACCGGGCGAAGGTGGCGGTGTGGAGAGAGGAGGAAAACCGCGAGATGGACAACGGTGGTGTGGGCACGAATCCTTGGTATGTTCGTGGTATGAAACTTTTGTGGTAATGGTAGAACTCAAACTGAGTTTTCCAAATTCAGGGGATGTCATCCAAGCGTCCACCTTGCCGGGTATGGACAACAGGTAGCTTGCCGGGATGCAGAGGCATTGAACGGGGCCCTGCTGGTGAGAAGAGACGATGGCTCTGATGAGATCAAATTCAGGAAGGACAGATATCTGACGACAGTCGAGATTGAGGGGCGCGGTGCGCCATAGAGGGTGCCACCGAGTTGAGAGGACTTGTGTGCAGCAACAATCCTTGGTGGGGAGAAGCGAGATGATCTCCTCAAGGATGACGTCCGGGAGATCGCTGATGCGGTCCACCGAAGATTCTACCGGTTCCTCAGATCCGGGTGGGGGGGGGGGCTCGCCGCTTCTCCCCGCGCTACCGGGTGCGGGATCTACAACCGGCGTCGCCGCTGGCGGGAGCCTCATCTTCTTGGTGCTGGGGCCAGCCGACTCCATTTTCCTTGTGGGCGTCACGCCGAGCTCACGGGTTTGAGCAGAGTAGCCAGAGAAGAGCCTAGTGGCAGTGCGAGTGGGGAAGATGGAGGGCTGGGGATTTCTGTAGGAGTGGAAGAAGAGGAGCAGGTATTTTCTGTACGAGTGAGGAAGAAGGTGAGAGGGGTTTTCTGGGCGAGTGAGGAAGATTGGGGAGCAGGGGGAATTGGGTGGGGAGATGGAAGCGGGAGAGCGAGCTGTTCGTGTTTATAAGGTCCGCTGCACTAACTACATGCTTTTTCCCAAGAACCGCTCACTTCTTTTGTGTTTCTGCATGACTGGCCATGCATGCAGGATGCATGTGCCCGCCGGCCACTGCATGCGCCTGGTTTGTTACTAGGCCTATTTAATAGGGTGGTCATGGAGTAAATGAAAGAGATTTATTTTCTCTGTGTGCATCCACCAAATTAGAGGATGCGGTACTGGATGCAGACACTCACATCAAACTTACATTCAGAAGAACAAAAGTTCAGCATGTCTATGCATCTCAATGATTCACCATACTATAACCAATATACAAAACTGTGAGAAGGTGTGGAAATAAAGAAAATCGGTCGATGCTTCTCTGAGCAAAGGGCCTCCCTGTGCACGCATTAATTTCCTGGGCATGCTTGTTTCTTCTCAATGTTGCAAGCACTTTGAGCATGTTGGCAACTCCACAGCTAGCTAGCTGCCTCATCTTGCAATTGATGCTGACACATTTGCAGCAAACACATGAGGCAATAGAGATGACTCAACATGGGTCCATATTGTGCAGTTCCCCTGATATCATATTCATTGTCCTGAATATGAAAAGATAGGAAAACAGTAGCTATACTTGAACGGTGTTGCAAAACAGTAGCACATATCAATAGCTCAGCATGACAAAACACGATCATCTGGACGAAGGGGATATTGACCTGCCTGAGGAAGATTACATATAATTTCATAAGTCCTTGGTTGATTTGCACCTTCGGCTGCACTTCTTGTTTGCTCCTCCACACATGACAGGATTGTTCTGCACTGCATTCAGCAAGTCAACGTACGAATAAGCTAATTTCATCTTGCGGTGGTCATTGTACCTAGTTACGAATGTAGGAATACCTGGAGCACCATGATGTTAGCTGACAGCAGGTAGATGCAGCCATATAAATTTTGTGCGGTGCTACCAAAATTGAGGTTTCTATCCCTTCCCGTTATGAGAATTCTTCTTGAAGTTGGTAGAATGTGATGGCTTGTTCTTTGCATCGAACTTGCCTTTCCCCTGAGATTTGTTCTTGTTGTTTTGGGGCTGGCTGGGCTGGAAGTTCTTCTCGTGTACCGTGTGGGCACTAGAAGCTCCCACGACGACCCGAGCACGTGTGTCTTTTGCTCTCGCCTTCTCCTCAAAATCAAGAGTGCAAATGAGATCGAAAACAGAAAACTCATGTCTCTTGTTTTTAAGAGAAGTAGCAAAATCGTTCCACGAAGGTGGAAGCTTGGCAATGATGGTCCCAGCAACAAATTTGTCCGGCAACACACACTTAAAGTACTCAAGTTCCTTAGAGAGTGACTGTATCTCATGAGTCTGCTGAACAACAGAGCGCTCATCAGTCATCTTATAGTCACAGAATTGCTCCATGACGTACAACTCGTTGCCAGTGCCCGAGGGCCCAAACGTGGCCTCGAGCACAGCCCACATGTCTTTCCCGCTGTCAGACAACATATACGAATCCACAATGGAATCGTCAAGAACACTCAGCAGGGTGGCTTTGAAGAGGGTATCCATGTTCTGAAAAGCTTCCTGCTGTGTAGGATTAAGATCGCCCTTAGGCTTACCCTTAGTGGCGTCATAGCAGTACATGATCTGAAACCAATATACTGCTCTTGTGCACCACCTTTTATATTGCACCCCCTTAAAAGTAGGCGGCTTCAAAAGCGCAGCAAAACCACTCGGAGTAAATTGCCTGTGATCAGGTTTTGGATTGGATTGTTGAATATATGAGCAATTTAGTATGAGATTTAATCCGAATCAGCAGTAAATAGATCATGATGACAATTGCAAACATCAAAGTAATGATGCAGACTAAACTAGGAGGACGGAATCACATACTGTACAGCGGGAGCAGAACCGATGTGGTTGATGTTGTCACTCATGTCGTTGATGAAGAGGTTACCGAGGTCGGGGAAGAAGGCTGTCATTGAGGAAGTCGTCGCTGGCAGCAGTCACAGGAGTGTGCTCCCCAAAAACCTGATCGCCCCTCTCCCGTACAGGATCACGAAAGGTAGGGTTCGGAAGACTGTTGTCCCTTCTCGTGGTGCACGCTGGAAGGAGGGCTGGAGAAGAACTGCGTGGCTGCGCTAAGATCTAGAACGGTGCAAAACCATATGATACAACGGCGGCTAGGGTAGAGCATGTCAGGTCGGAGTATAATAGTAGGCCTTTGGCCCCCAAACCCCACATCCAAGTCAATAATAGCTCAAAAAAAGTTAGTCCCTTTAGTATAAATACAATATCATTAATAATGGCCCCACCTTTTGTCTCACAAAGTAGAGTATGTTGGAGTACAACCGGCTACACGTTTAAAATCCGCTTCTCTTCTCTCTCCTCTTCTCTCTCTCCTTCAACTAAGCACAAATACTATATTTAAATCCTTATAGGCTGCTTATATCATCTAATTATAGTACTTGCTCTAAAAGTTACTATCCACTGTGTAGTCTGAAATGCCGGGCGTGCAGCGGGCGGTGCCCTCGGTCGGCGTGCCGCTTCAACGGCGGAAGCAGTGAGAGGTCACGTCGCCCTGACCTGCCATCAATGTGGAGCGGCGGGCTCAGCTGGCGCCGGGAGGGAAGCGCGCGCGGGAGGGGGGAGGTGTTTTTGTTGGGCCAAGAAGGTGAGAAGCCAACTTGGGATCGGTCCGGACGGGGAAATATCATGTGCTCCCATACTCTGCATATGACACTAGTCTATGTTACTACTCCCTCCTTTCCAGTTTATAGAGATGTTTAGAGTAACATAGTAATATGTTACAGTACAAGTTACTCCCCACTATGACCAGCCTTGGCCTCTCCCAGTGCTCCACCATGTATAGCTGCTAAGCCTGCCACATAGGCATAAAATATGATGTGGCACCAATAAACTAAGCACCTATGCATTGAACACTTGAGTTACTAAGCCATTTAATGCACTTAGCACCTCATCTAAAGAGAATTAATAGTATAGCCAGCTGCTGGCTATAAGCCTACAACCCATCTTATAGTCAACATGTACAAAGTGCCTAGGAGCACGTGCTAGAGCTGGCTCTTCATGAAGAGCCCGCTTACCTTCTCTCCCCTCTTCTCTTTCCTCCAACTAAGCAGAAATATACTACTGTTTATTCCTTATAGCCCGCTGACTCAGCTCTATTGTACTTGCTCTAAGCACATCTAAGCACTTGCTAGCACCCCCTTGACCGTGGACCTTGACGGTGTACGTCACCTTGTGTCTCATAATTTTCCTCGTCATCATCTGAGTCCTAGAAGATCTCACCCACATCATCATTAGCATGCAGCCGCCTTGATAGACAACATGCGTAGGAGTAGAGGCGACTAGGGACGCACCATCACCATGTCGTGGGCACTCTGTATGTGCTCGTGTGCGTGCAGCGTGCGTGTTTTTCCATCGGTGCTAGCTCTAAGGCCGAGGCTGCGGTCGTCTTCGTCTCTGACTAGTAGTTGAGCAACGACGGCAAAGTGGTTCTGCAAGAGATGCGTATGCGCCGTTCCGTGCGAGCTTTACTGTAGCACGACGAACCGGACGTCACCACAGATGGCGCACGCCTCCATGCAGCCGAGTTTGTGTGCATGCATGTGTTATTCACGTGCATTCTGCGGCCGAGCATGTGTGCATGCACATCTTGTGTACGTCCGTTGTGTGCTCCATGCTGTGCGCGTATGTGCAGGAGTTGGATCGGATGGAGTTAGTGCGTTGGCTTGTGTACATATTTTAGAGTGTAGATTCACTCATTTTGTTTCGTATGTAGTCCCTTATTGAAATATCTAAAAATACTTATATTTGGGAACGGAGGGAGTATAAAACATCTTCAACTTAGCATCCTGATGTACCGTTTCTAGTGGTTAGCGAAAAGTTCATGTTCTTTTAGTTGTTTATAGGTGGGCAGGCGGCAAAAAACAGGGGAAAACACGCAAGGTTCCTTGCAGACGCTCCACCGCGAGGTTCCTTGCTCCTCCTTGGTCGTCGAGAATCTATGCTCTTCAACTCTTTTATTTTACGTGAGCTTTGTTCATCCTTTTACCAACACGTGAGACATCTAGCATCAAGGTGCACGTGTCATGCAAGAAAATGGAAATAATCAGATAAGCAGTGCGTAAGTGAGTCGTGCGGGGGGAAAGCGGGGGAAACCCTTTTCCGTAAGTGAGTCGTGCACTTCGATGGCACCTATGCAATATTTTTTCTCCTCGATGGCACGTGAATGGCACGTGAATAGTGCACGTACTCAACGACGGAGCACAAGATGGTAGCAATGACATGGTTAGCCCTTTTTTGGAGAGAGTACGAACTACTAGTAAATAACTTTGATGTGTCCCGTCAACTCGCAGAGCGACGAGAAGCTTTATTACGCCGTCTCCCTCGCCAACGCGTGCGCGGTGGCTTGCAGCATGAGGAGAAACTTTTGCTTACAAGCGGTGGACGTGCAGCAGTTCATTTGGTGTCAGATTGCCAGAAGCACTACTGTAGAACCATCGACTTCCGGAAGAGGTGAAGAGCCAAGCGCAAGGTCACCTACTAACCTTAGGCTAGGCGTAGTGGGAGCAACATAAGTAGAGGTACCACCTTTTTCTATTCTAGAAACAACCACATGCGAATATCAAAGTGCTGGTTACATAGAACAAATTTCCTACAGTCCGTGCTCAGCCCTCCTCTATCTCTCTTCTCAGCCAGCCAGCGGACGCGCGGAGCCCATCGTCTGTTTGCTCACATGCGGCCCCACATGACAGTGAAAACGCAAGAGGACCCACTGAACCTACACATCTTTCACCTCGACGTGCTGGTGATGAAAAACAAATCCAAGAAAGATCTTCGGTGGCCGCTTTTGGAGTTACTCAAGAGTAGTAATATTCTATTTACAGTTTAACCCAAGATGCACATCTCGTGGCTTCAACTTATCAACTACCACTCTATTTTCTTTCATGACACGACCTGGATATTGGATGTCCCACATGTCGGCAAAAGGAGGAAGAACCTGACCAAATCTTCGGTTGTGCTCTCGGATTAGACTAGTTGTGCTAACTTAAAATTTTTATTGTGTACTCCCTCCGTTCCAAAATACTTGACTTCCATTTTTCCAAAAATGGATGTGCCTATATACTAAAACATGTCTAGATACATATATATTTTGACAAATACTACCTCCGTCCGAGTTTATCGGTCCCCATTATATTTCGTGCCAAATTTTGACCATAGATTAAACTAACAAAATGTTTACGCATGTCACCAAACATTATATTTTTGAAAACTATGTTCAAATACGAATCCAATGAGATAATTTTTCTTGACATGAATTAACATTTTGTTAGTTAAATCTTTAGTCAAAATTTGACACAAACTACAAAGGGAACCTATAAACCAGGACGGAGGTAGTAGAACGGAGGGAGTAGAATGGATGCAAGTTTTTGTATTGGGAAGAAGAGTACATCCATATATTGATAGAGTGTTGGAGTTGGCCTTACAAGTGGGACCGCAGTTGAGGAAACCGATTATCGGCAAACCCCCACCTCGCCCGCCGCGCGATGGCTGAGTTAGAGAAACGATGAGGTTGAAGAGATTGCTCTAGCACGGACTCCAAGAAATATGGTGTTAGATGGAAGTCGTGCTGGTGGCGTGTGCCGTACTCCTGAACGTGAATGCTTGTTCTGGCCCATGCCACCCTACTACTCCTACTACTTACTATATAGTACTAGTATCGAGGTTTCGAGGTGCTGGTTACGTAGTACAATATGGCTACAGTAAAAACACCCGCACAACGCGCGAAGCATGTGAAGCTAGTACAAATAGTGTACTACTATTGTTGATTGGCCTCATCTGATAACCTGTTGCAATGCATGCACAATTATGTATTCGGAAAATATTTTTTTGCCTCGTCGCACCACTCACTCATAGAAGCAACTCGAAAGCCATTCATAAATTTAGTAAGTTTGTCACAGGCATATCATTTTATTACATACAACTGGTCATCAACCCACATCGACAACGAGGATACATTATAAATACTAAAGTTTTCACCACAAAACAAATAACAAGCAATGAAATGAACTTCAACTCAACCATTCCTCGGCATTGGAAACACTTGCTTTGAACCACAAGTGATTCTCTGGGACGGGGCATCTATTGTCGATCTCGAGACCAACGCAGGACTGATCATCCAGGCTGAAGCGGCCTACTATATCAGTACCAGGGTAGGGAACCACGCTAATGTCCGAGGTATAGACACAGTTGCTTCTCATAAATGGTGCTAGTAACGTTGTGCAACAGCAGTTGGATCGCCTTTCACCATCAATAGATAGTTTTGTCCAAGGAAGAGCGAGTTTTCTCCAAGACTATCAATTCTGTACCAGGGAGAAGGTGTTGGCGCTAGCACACTAGTATCCATCCCGAATACCATGCAACGGGTGTTGGAATAGGTCCGGAGAGTGCGACCATGGGAGACTACACCTGCTTCCTTAGTAGTAACATCATCAGTGGGCTGTATACACACGAGAAGAGGTGATCCATCGGAATTAGTTTCCAGGCGCCAACGAGTATATGGGCGCGGCTCGTCCTCATGATCGTGATCATCACTATCGTCATCTCCCCCTTAGTTATAAAATTTTTCAAGTATAGGTGGTGGAATGTTCACAGGACCTTGGAAACACAAGAAGAAGGTTAATTAGTAAAGGGAAACTTGCTACTCCGTCCGTCACGGTTTAGAAGGCGTACATCAGAAATCTCTGGGACCAAGGTGTTTCACGATTGGCTCTAGTTTCCTTTGCATGCGACTGAAAAATAGAGGCATAGTTAATAGCAGATCGCCTAATTGCTTGAAAAATCAATGCGCGGTAACCCCCATGGCCACTAAACAAGCAGCCCTCATGCATGCATTGGTGGAGACCGACTCCAGCGGGTATTTTTCCCTTGCATGCAGAACTAGCTTTTACACACACGTTCATACCATGCATGCCAATTACACCCCACTGTAAGCAGGGTTAGGATTCACACGGTCGCATGCGTACAGTACTAGTAGTAGGAGTAATTGCATTGGTGCCTTAAATCTTGTCTATTTTGGAAATGCACGTAATCTAATTGTGCCTTCTAAACCGTGACAGAGGGAGTAACCCGCATGCACGTGGATGAAACAATTATAATTACGGTGGAAGACAAACATACTGAAATCATAACGATTCCATGCAAAAACAGTGCCACGAGTGGTGGCTGCAAACACAAGGCCCTCGTATTGAATTGCATCACAGTACTCATGCGTGTACAGAAACTGATTTTTGAGCAATGTCCATCGAGTCAAACCAGCAACGACGGCAACAAGCTTGTCGAAGATAGCAACAACTTCATAGTTGTTGTAATTCCAAGAGCGGATGGGAACTCGAGAAATTGCTATCTTCCGTAGAAGACAGTCACCATGATTGTATTTCAACGTGCGTACAATACCAGTGTGCTCAACCTCTGGGCAGTCTGCTGAGATTTTTGGAAGTGGAACCCGGTCACGAGTATACACATTCACAAGTTCCCACTCGCAGTTGGACCCAATGTAAACAACCCAATATCCATTTGCGCCTGCCCAAGCCTTGCCCTCAAGCGATGGCATCTTAACATCATACGTATCATTATAAAGCGGCATCAACTTGCACAGGGCGAGGCCTCCGTCGTGACAGCGCCAGTCATCAGGGTCACTGCGAAGAAGATAGGGGAGATCAAACCGTTCCTTTGTCTCCTGGGTTCCTTGTAATGATGTTATTAGTTGAGTCAAGAATGGGCTTGAACGAACCTGCCATGCTAGCCGAGGTGATGACGTCGCACCGATCAATGAGTTCCTCCACCACGTCATCTTTCAGATCGGGGCAAGAATAACGGGGTCATTTCCGTCCTGTTCCCTCCATGGAGAAGACGATCGAACAATGGCAGAAGAAAGCGTGAAGGGCTGAAGGAAAATGGAGGAGGGAGAGGAAGAGCATGCGACAACAGTTCCAAATCGAGAGGGAAAGGCGAAGAGTCGGTGGACGGTTGCCAGTTTGCCATGGTTTACGAAGGGGCGCCCCGGCCTACACGTCGGTTCGGAAATACTCCTACTACTCACCATCGTCTCACTGATATGTTGGAACGGGACCACATGTCAATGAAACATGGTGTGTAATTTCTCGTGCAAAATGCGATCTGGCCGCGTTGGCCCGTGGTGCCGCATTAGTTTTTTTTGAAAGTTTGCCGCATTAGTTATCGACCTTTATTTTTTTAACATGCAATCTGAATGGATAGCTCATGTGGTCATCACATGTGAGCGGATATAGTGATGGTTGATTCGCCCGAGCAACTTATTACTGTGGGAATATGGGAGTACCGGCGGATTCAAGGAACAGAGAAATGATGATTGCTTCATCCGAGCAACTTACTGTGGCGAAGGTGGGGCTCTGTGATTTGACTGCTCACTAGTCATTACTACTTCGGCGCAACGACCGGGGTGAATCTTTCCCTGAAGTTGTGTTGTGCACTCAATATTGCTGCGTGGCAGGTGGAGCCGGATTAAGGATGTCCAACATGTCGGCGAAACGAAGTTGAATTATTTCTGGCATTGCTATCAATCCTTCAGGATTTCTTTATATGTACGCATAATTTTGATGAAATTGTACTGTGATGCTATGAAGGTTTCAACCCTGGTTCCCGCAGGAAAAAAAAGGTTTCAACTTAGGATTCATGTGTCTTGCCTCGAGATTATCTCGTTACACCATTCCATCAAATACAAATGAAACTACCATGGCTAATGCATCTCAATGGTTCGCAGATCAGTGCCAATATTCACATCACAACTGAAGACAAAGTTGTGAGAAGGTGTACAAATAAAGAAAAAAATATAATTGATCGACACTGTTCGTAGGCATGGCTCCATTTCCTTGGCACAGTGTTCATTGCTTGGCAGCTAGTTTCACCCAGCTCTGTAGCGTTTATGAAGGACACCACAATCCGATCATTTTGTGCAGCTCCACTAAAATCGGGCAGACCATCCCTGTTTGCAAAGATATCCAGTCAGTGTGATTACAATAATAGTGGAACTAGATGATGAAACATAACACACATAAATAGAAGCCGATCACCTCTACGATCTCTCTTTAGGACTAACTTCTTGTTGGAGAAGATTAGGCACGGAGTTGGATGAGGAGGATAGCAAAACCAATCTCCCTTTCCGCAGTCCCACAGAAATGTAAAAACGTTGCCCGTGTGACATTTTGGCGGAACTGCACAAAACACTCTTCAGAAAAGTGATTTGTGCAGTTCACCAAAAGGTCGCAATAGCAACGAGGTGAAAATGGATAGCCCTGTTTGCAAAAGGAGGTCTAAAGGAAACAATTACTGCCCAATAACACGAGTTGAAGACACATACGCCGACAAAAAAGAAGCATGTTCCATGTAAAAAGGGAAAGATAGCACATGGTGGTTTATCAAAAATGGTTTGAGGACGAGATTGCAAGATGGAAAGTACGCCGGCCGAGATACGATTTAAGCAAACAACTAAAGAAGATCCACATGCAGCAACGTGGGAAGATGGGTAGTGGAGCAAGGCCATAGGAAGCCGTACCTGAGGGTGTCGGGATGTTACTAGGAGGGCGCCGGCGGCCGGGATCTGCCCATACTGCGGCAGCGAGCAAGTGGCAAAGGCCCTACCGCGCCAGAGCTTGGTCAGAGAGAACGGCGGGTACCGCAGATCAGGGCGAGCTGCCTCAACATCGCCGAACGGAGAGATGATGTACATCCTCCCTTTCCGCCGGCGGACGGGATGCGGCCGTATCACTGACCAACGCTGAGAGAGAGAGGCCACGGCGGCCTTGTGTGAGATTGTGTGATGAGACACACGAGAGACAAACCCATTTTTCTATTTCCCCACGGCAATCGTTTTATATTCTAGGCGTGGTACCCGACCCTCCTTCTAGTAAACAACCGCTACACGCATCAAATTATCACGTGGGTCGCCTTTTCGTACAGAAACGAAATCCATCATGTACCCGCTCGGGTGTGGCCGAGAACGAGACGTGAGTACGTGCGTCCTGCATGCACTTCTTCTTTAGGTGCTGGTACGTACGTGGGTGGGTGTGAGAGAGATGGTTTGTGCGAAACAGAGGCAATGTGTTGATGATATCTCAATCAGAAAAACGTAACATATGCAATGTGTGTGAAACGGAGTCATGGACGTGAGATATCGATAAAATTGAAAACAGGGATGAAGTGTGTGGCTGCGCGATCGATAAAGAGTGCCATCGAATTTGTGTTTGCCCACGTCAAAGATACAGGGCGGCTAGCCTACTGGAATTTGATAGGGCAGAGGTGCAGTTCTTCTCCGTGGCATGGATACCTACCTACAACGTTCGACTATCGGTGTGTGTGTGTGGCGGGGGGGGGGGGGTAGAGACCGGTCGACTAGTACATGTGTGGGGAAGGAGAGAGACCTAGCTATGTATTGAGGGAGATCGATAGACATCCATGGATATGTGTAGCAGAGGAATAAGGTTGGGAAAAAGACAAAGGTAGAGCGTCGGAGGGTTGGTGGTGGAGTGGCGTCTCACAAATGGTGGGAGAGGCCTGCTAGACAAACGGAGGGTATGAGTGCAATATCAATAAGAGAGGGCGGGGGATGTCTGTCTGTCTATGCACGTGCGTGTGAGAGACGGGTCGGGAGGTATTCAAGGATGATGAGGGGAGAAGATATGGTTGTGGTAAGCATGCGTAACTACATAGGAAGATCAACCGTCGTGTGTCCGAGAAAAGGAGAGACATAACTAGCGAGGTAAGTGTATCGGTGCTTGGTGAAAATGAATTATAGTCGACCTGGCTATATGAAGGGAGATCAGTTCATATACACGCCTGCATGTGTTGGAAGCAAATAAGGTCCGGAGAGGCAGACAGGGGGAGAGGGTGTGGCTAAGAGGTGGTGCGTGAGGCCTACCATGTCGAGGGAGGAGGAGTGTGCGAGCATGTGATTAATGAAAAGAGGGGCGGGAGTGTGCACCTGCGTGGAATCGTATTGGACATATGGGGGCATGGACGGTGAGAAGAGAAGAGGGGAAGTATATATGTGTTTGTTGTAGGCACACTTGGCTAGAGAGGTATATCGACCGGTGTGCCAGAAAGAAGGAGCCGGGGCCCTACACACACCGCTGGTGGACGACCTAAAGAGAAATAATGAACGTGCGCGATGGAGGGGACGCCAAGGGTGTGTGAGGGGGGCGGGCGTGTGCATGCACGATAGAAAGTTAGCGCTAGCTAGCTACAAATAGTAGAGGATCGTGACGGTGTAAAAGACGAACAAAGATCATAATTCATTATAAAAAGGTGGATACGGATACTTGAAGAAGATATCATAATGTAGAACATTGATTATAATTTGGGCTAATGTGTGGCTTTTGCAACTCAAGTCTAAATACTTGTCATAATGTAGGGGGCGGGGCACTATACTTTGTGTGATAAACACGGTGTACGTATGGAACATGGTTTAGATTATGAATATATAGTTAGTACATCAAATGTACTATTATTTGGAATCAACATCAAGTGTATTCAAAAAATAGAATTCGAGTTCATGTAGTACACATAGTTCATATCTATCTCTATAGTAATCATGTGGTGTGTTATTAAGGTAATACACGAATGATGGTTGAAGTTGGCAACAATCATGATTGTAGATTCTTATTGAAATAGAGAAACGAATTCAAATTTAGTTTGAATTGCAGCGGTAGTATAGACATTTGGAATGCACTAAAATGTTGGTATGAGTAGGGTACATGCATTATACAGCAAGCGAAAAAAATTAATCGGACATAACATGGATTCATACTCCCTCCTTCCATCTATATAGGGCGTAATGAGATTTTTAAGACCGCCTTTGACTATTGACAAGATTAATAGTACATGACATGCACAATGTGAAAATTATATCACTGAAAGAACTTTTCACAGACGAAGTTAACGGTGTGCTTTGTGTAAGTTGCATGTCATATATCATTGCTCTAATATTTGGTCAAAGTTAGCATCGAAAAGCGCATTGGGCCCTATATAGATGGAAGGAGGGAGTAGCTTTAAATAGCATTTGTATAGTAAAACAGGGCAAGACTCTCTGTTTGTGTGGTGTGAATAGTTTTAGTTTTTTTCGTTTTCTTTTTGGTTGAGGGAAGTGCGAATTGATTTGGTACGTACAAGTACAATATTACTACACGTTAGGCTTGTCCCTAAAATTCAACCCGCGTCTTTTTATATCCCGAAAATTCAGATATCGTGCTCCCAAAACTGGCGCCTTCACAACCCGCGCCTTGCTATCCCGAAATTACAACGCACGCAAAAACTCCCTCCAGCTGCCAAATCCCGACACGTGAAATCCCCCTTCTAACCCTGAGCCGAAAGGGCCGCTAGTTCAAATCGGTGGGGGGTACTTTTGTAACACACCCTACATTTTGGACAAGCGCGTCCCTAAGTCATGCTTCACCCCTCCCATCGCCCCCTTTTCGCCATTCGAAATCCCAGGCCGCCGTAACCTCTCCGCTCCAGCCGCGAAACCCCACCCTCCTCCGTCCGCCACGTCACCGCTGCCCAGCCGGAGCCTCTTCCCCGACGACGTCGTCCACCACAACAGCTCGACGTCCCTCGTCGACCTCCCCGGATGAGGATCCGTCGTCCATCTTGCCGTCCCGCCAGTTCAGCCGCCCCATCCTCCACCTTCAAGGAGCTGCTCCGACGATCGCCTCGTCTATCGCGCCTGCTCCATCCCAACAGCGCTGCCTTAACCTGCTCCATCGGAACCAAAACATCCTCACCGACTCCTCGGACGAAGCCGAGGCCTACTCGGCACCACCAAAGAGGTTGTACACTCATCGCATCACACCTTCTCCTTAACTCAACCTCCCGGTGCCGACGGTGCTCCATCCCGCACCCCCATGGAGTGGCTACCTTGAAGCCGGCGCCGCGAGCGACATCTCCATGGCGGCTCTCCCCCAGTGCGAGGCCCCTTCAGCGGAGGCGTCCATACCAGCCGGATCTGCTGCTGCTGCTCCGGCTCTCGCTCGCTCACTCGCGCTGCTGGTGCTGCTCCGGCTCTCGCTCGATCGCTCGCTCGCCCAGCTGCTGTTGCTGCTCTCCCCCTCGCTCGTGCTGCTGCTCTACTCCGATTAAGCCACACTTCAGTCGAGTGAATCGACTTTTGGGTCAGTCAATTTTCAGGGGTTGGGGGGGACTCGCCGGAGTTAAGGAAGAACCACCCGCAGCGGGGACGGGGGCTCGCCAGAGAGGTACCCCACTATCTATCTTAGGGTTCAAGGTGGGGGGGGGGGGCGGGGGGCCTAGAGGGATGGCCGGGGCGGCGGTGGTGAGTTGTTTCGGGGCGGCGAGGCCGCGCTGGGGCCGGCGGCGAGGTCGGTGGTGGCAGGCGGCTCAGGATTGTGCATGTTGAAGATGAACTGCAGGCCCTCCCTAAACTACATGTCAAGTGCCTCTCTGCTACCATTGCGTTCAGTTTCGACAGTAGCATTCAGATTCCACAGTAAATTTCAGTTTCGACAGTTAAGTTCAGAGTCAACAGTTTTTACCTCATCTATTGTAGTCAGCTGGTTTTTGGTGATGTTAATTTTACATCCATTTTTCATCATCTATTGGAGATGCTATTAGAATCCCACTTGAGATTGACGATGTCTGTCTTGTGCTGCTTCAGCCTTGACGTCTTACGGCTCACCGGAGCTGCTCCAATGACAGAACAATCCATCACAACAGAGCAGTGCCCTGGACACCGTCTACAGATTCCTCAGATCTTCCTCCACACCTTCGACAGCCATCTCTGCCTCAACTGCTTCAGCGACCAACCCAATGATGCTGAGGTCGACATGGTTATGGCAAAAAGGTTGTACACTTGTTGCATCACTTATTACTATACATTCACGTCGATCCATTAGGGCTATTTTGGTTCAACGGAAAAACATAGCACTAGGGAATTTTCCAATGGCACTCTACTATTCAATTATTCATGCATTTTGTTGACATGAATGAAGCAAAACATCCACCTGGACCTACTTTTCAAAATCCTATGCATGAAAACAAGACCAAGTGCATTAGTGTCAGAATAACATTCTAACTGTACACGCTTTCATATGGTTTCTCTTTATTTTGGTCATGTTTCTTTGCATTCCTCAGTTCTTCCAATTCCTGTAAACCAAACACCCGAGTTGACAGAAATCCTGTGTTTACAAATGCTCTGTTTACCATGTGCATTTTCCTATCCTATTCCGGTGTTTTTCCTATCCCTGCGTTTTAAGAACCATGCAAGCCAAATTAGCCCTTACAGAATCTATTATATAATTAAAACAAAAGTCAAACAAGCCATCACGTTAATCCACATAGGCTAAAAATATAAGA
Organism: Triticum aestivum; assembly: GCF_018294505.1. NCBI lineage: Eukaryota > Viridiplantae > Streptophyta > Magnoliopsida > Poales > Poaceae > Triticum > Triticum aestivum. Next base: position 520,819,865 of record NC_057798.1, on the reverse strand, counting down.
TCCGTAGATTTAGAAAATAATGGCTGAGATTAAAAAAATCTAAATGTTACGCACAACAAAGTTTTGTACTATTTTTATCATCTGGCACGTACACAAAAGATGTGCTAGAAGACGTATATGTTGACCATAAAGAAATAGGTATACAAGTGTTAGAATTAGATACGGGAGAAAATCAATCAGCCTGCCGGCCAATCGGACTAGCCAGGAACGGCAAGTAACAATGTCCAATACGGAACACAAGTGGACTAATCATAAAAAAAAAATGCATTGGTGTGGCCGAACCAATGAGGCGCCAGTGATGGGTATGGCAGATTCTGCTGCCCACGTCATTGCTGAAGTCAGCATGTAGTCAGGGCCCACACGGATATGTTAACATTCTTTTTTTCCTTTTTGCACTTCCAAGCCAAAAAATATCTAAATTCCTTGAAGAAAAAAATTATATTTTTAAATGTCAAAACTGTTTATTTCTTTTACACATGTACGCGCACCTTTATGTCTTACGAAATTTCGTAAACACTTAGATGACAAATATTAATTTTTAGACGTCAAAAGTTTGGATTTCTTTTACACGTGTACGCACACATTTAGTAATGATGTCATATCTTGCATCCATAAACAAAGTTGTTCGAGAGTATTTGGAAATACCTTGGCCATTGTTTTTTTTACAGCTTTTCTTTCTAGATGTGCCATGCGATTATTCTGGTTTCTATATTCAGAATTGTTGATTCATTTTTTTGCGGGCGCACACTTGATAAATCTAGGATGGAAGCTTTTGAATTAATTACTGTGAGGATTTTCATTACACTTTCACTATATTTATGCAAAATAAATCATACAAAATATGATTATTAGCTAAATCATATGTTGTGGAAGCAAACCTAAATTGTTTGTACATTTCAAATAACTATTGCGGCTATATAAAAAAATCATTGGAAGCAACACAAATCATATGAACTCAGATAGGATCTACTTGGAAAAAGCCAGCACTGTACATAGACCACCCAACGGTTCCATCTTCAAAACACATCACTATCTTTATTTAGTGAGAGAACACGGACTTACAGTTGAGGATACTCATCAATATTTCAACACTCAAATAATCATTCAGGAAAAAAAAACGACTCCAATAGTCAAGCTCATAGAACGTTCATGTCTGTAATTTTTTCTGGCAGCCGATACGTCGGGTTAACATATGCCGATATAAATAGACCAGAGGACAATAAGAACGAGGATGCATCACCATGGTAGAGTTCATGGCGTCTCAAAGTGATAGAGGAAAGTGATCGAGGGTGTATACATGTTTCTGGAAGGTAGTTACGACATCGTTCGGATCAGTACAGTGGTGCCCATCTGCTATGTGTGGAAGTGAGAGTACTGCACAGATTAAAAACAAATGGTATTGCACCTATATAAAAATAAATATTGGAAGCCATAAATCATATCAATTATCAAATAAGACACATCGGTTGCCACTGCAAAAAATAGCAGTCGTTTCAGTTGTGCCAAAAGTTAAACAGAAGACAACATGGCATGATAAGAAACGACAAAGTATGACCAGAAAAAAAGAGAAATAATTTCTTCGATTTAAAACATAGTACAGAACTAAGGATTTTTTGTACTAATATTATAAATAATAAATAACACCCATCATTTGGAAAATAGATTATGCTTCCGATTTTGACATGGCTCAATATGCACGTTTGACCAAGGCCCATTATAGTTGAAAATTACAAATTAATATTATGAACAGAAATCATAAAAATAGTCTCTGATGCTATTTTCACTTCACAAATTTTCTACTTTTTGTCAACAGAGAAAAATTGTAACCGCCCGCTTAGCATAGAGTCATCTATTATGCAAACACAAATAGTAGAAGTCATTATTAGATTTGAAACTAGGACTAAACATGAAAGTAAATAAGTAACTTCGTTAGAAAATTAGTTGTTGGAATTACATTTGTATTTTCAGCTGTACTAAGATACGTTATACAGAATCAAATTAGATGATTTATTCCAAGTAGTACGCCACATGAAATGGAACAGGACTAATGCCAATGTAAGATGACATATGTAATACATGGATTATGTGGACTTATAAATATGCATGATTTCACCAGTCCTTAAAAAGGATAAATGTGTTTATAACACCGACAAAAAGTGGCAGATGCACGATCAATCCGGAATAATTGGAGGTTCACATTTGCCGAAAGCGAAAGAGAAGTGGTCATTTGAGAAGAAATGAAGTTTTATAAGGATTAAATACATGGCACTGGGTGAGAATAATAATAAAATTGGTGTCAGTGTACTATGTGGGCAAGCGAGAATACAACACGAAAGTAGCGAAAGGATGATGTGCGTGCAACATTGAAGGTTGGGAGAAACAAATCACGATAAGTCCAAGTCATTTTAATGTGTAGAACAATGTCTAATCATATGGAAGAACAAGTTATTACCGATAGTGAGCCGACGAGAATGTTAGTAATTCAACATCAATATACACCAATGGTTACAATTTCTTCGATGACCAAGCTTTTATGAAAAGGTAAACACCAATAGATGAAGAAAAGTGGAAGAGATAAAACGAGAACTAAGAAGAACAATCTATTGAATGCAATGGCCACATCATCTACTTAGACCATGGTATTAACCAACAACTTAATACACTTGATTGAAATATTTTAATTGAAGTTCAAGAAGGTTCCCTTAATATGTACATTACGTTGGTAGATGCTTTTAGATTAAAACTAATTTGCAAACAAATACATAAATTCATAAAAAAAACGTCACCATAACAAATCTAGCCGCGCAAATGCGCGGGTCACAATGCTAGTTACTTCAGTTACAGGTACGTGTCGAAGGGAACTTTGTGTGGTTTGTCCTGCTCCTGCCGCGACGTCGTCCACTTCACCTGAGCTGCTCCATCGATAGAAGCATCCACCAAACCAGACATCACGACTCCTGACCGTCTTTCGCCGCCTCAGATCTCCTTCCTTGCCGCAGGCACCCACCCCAACGGCATCACCATCATCGACTCAGCAGATGAACCTGAGGAGTACACGGGTCCACAAGAGAGGTCGCACTATTTTGTTTCTGCTTATGTTATGCATTGCTTAAACTTACCTGCTACTTTATCGTCCTGTTCAACTCTTGGACTCCCAACTCAGGTCCAAATTCATGTTCAAACTTGAGTTCTGAATTAGTTGTGGGGCACATATCGAGGCAGCAATGAATAGTATGTGTGTCTAATATCTGGTTCACCTAGGTTATGCCTATGTTGTTCATCTTGGGTGGGAAACAAATAGTAAAGCAATCATCATCTGTCTTCTTATTAATTTAAAGCAATCATCAACCTGCTATCATTATTTTTGGATCCATCCACTGGTTGTTACCATCACTCTAAATTTCTGCATGCTCTCCTTACATAATCTCACCATATTTTTTCGTATGCATGTCAGATATTGTACACAGTCATGCTGAACATGCAGAGAAAAAGAGAAGAGTTTTGTGCGGCAATACAATGTCATGCAGACATCGCTCCATGGTGGGTTCAATGGCAAACCCTCCCCACCCTCTCCAGTTTGTAGTCCAGAGGAAGATATCTGTTCTGAGGCGGATTCAGACGCCGCTGACCACTCCTATTTACCCCCAAGGTGTTTTCTCTACCTTGACATGATGATGTTAGTCATATCATGCATATGTTGCCTTGCAGTGCCTACTTTTGACATCATATATGTCATCTGCTTAGTTTAGACATGTTCTGTAATGCCACCTATTTAGTTTCTATATCATATATGGGAATTATGCAGTCTCATGTCTTTTAGCCAGCCATAATATATGTGAATGTGCAATGCCATCATGTTTAACCAGGCATCATATATTTGAATGATATCTTGCCCGTCCTTTTCTTCATTACATTTCCATTTGTCGACAATGTTTGTACATTAAACTACTCTTCCTGTGAATCAGCCTTTTGGGTGGGAGATGGAAAAATCTGGAGTGAAAACAAGGCCTTCAGAGCAGACAGTGCTACCCGTCGAAGCAGATCTCTTGTTGGGTCCCGATAGCTCCTCAGAGATGGATTCAGAGACAGATGACCAGTCCTATTCCCCTACTGAGGTGTATGCTCTAACTTGGCACGGTTATACTGCTCATATCATGCATACGGTGTCTTGCATTGCATAGTTTAGACACCATATACACAATATTGAACACCATGTTCTTAGTTCAGACATCATATCAAATGCCCTCTGTTTAGCATATAAATCACATATGTGAATTAAATGATGCGATCCTGATTACTTTGATAACATGTAAGTGAATTATGTCATGCGATCATGTTTAGTTATTCATCATATCTTTGAATTATGTTATGCTATGCTATCCAGTTTAGATAGACATCATATATGTGAAATTATGTCATGCTATCCGTTTTAGTTAAACAATATACATGTCAACTATTTCATGCCCTCTTTTTTCCACACTATCTATTGCATTTGTCTCTCATACAATGTCTGTACATTCAACTATGTTTCATGTTTATCAGTCATTTGAACTGGAGCGGGTGATGCCAATGTCTAACGGAATAAAAACACAGTCTTCAAATAAAACAGTGCTACCTCTTGGTGGAGATAGCACCCCGGTTGTACATGCACAAGAACCAGCCCTACCACACATAACCCAAACTCTCGCAGATTTTACCCCTACTGCGATGGACAAAGAACTAGCTTCACCCAATCTAACCCCAACCCCAGCCGATAGTAACCCAGTTCATGTTGACACAGCACCATCTCCACCACAGAGCTCCCAAACAAGAGCAGTTCGTAAGGCAGCTCCAGTGCCCGAAGGGCCAGTACTATCACGGCGAACCCCAACTCCACCAGTTAGTACGCCTATTCCTGTGGAGGAAGCACAACCAGCCAGTCGTAGTTTAGCATCTATCGCATTTGATGTTGTTAAATCGTATGTGCGTATCTTCCCATCTTGGAAATATTATACTGAAGATGAAGGAAAATGCCAGTTGCAGGTGTTTTTCCAGGAGTTATGTGTAAGTAATGTTATTTATGGCAATTACTTTGCTTCGTCCCATACATCACACCTCCATGATGGTTATAATACAGCAAATTTCCCCATTTTTCTCTATAGAGAAGGACCGATTTGGAAACTCAGGATGATGTAACCTGTGCTAATACCTCTACTATCTTCAAGAATGCTTGGTGGCAGTATCAGAATTACCTGAAGAAAACGTACTTCACCGGCAAAGAAACTCATCAAATTCCCTTATGTTCTCCTGAGACACATTTACTGGACGATGACTAGGAATGCCTTGTTCTATACTGGTCCCGAACCAAGAATGTGGTAAGGTCTATGAGCTCATTTTCTATCTTTAAGTATTATATTCTTGTGTCTTACTGTACTCTGTTCATGTAGAACAAGTGCCTAAACCTGAAGAACAACTGTTCTAATTTAAGATTCCATTGCGTCAAAAAAGCGCTAGGCGTTAATTGCACGTTTTGCCACCGCCTTGCACTTTACTAACCAAAGCGCATGCTTATGCGTAGTTATGCACAGATTAAGCGTAGTTATGCGCAATGCATTTTGCCAACGCCTAGAGCCTAGGCGCGCTTAAGCGCTTGCTTAGGCGCACCTTTTTTAACTATGATTGTTTTGCTCTTGTATCACTGTATTTACTCATACAAACTTATTTTTGAATTGAAGGATCCAATCGAAACTCCAATGTCACAGCAGGTATGTTCACGCATGTTTCTTTAATAGGTTTGCTCTTATCAATAGCTCTTTTGATTTCAATTTCAATTGTGTATACAGTTGACTTTCATATCATGCACATTACTAGCATCACAACAGAGCCAATAGTGTTGTTGTACATGTAGACCCGTGGTACCCATCTGAAATCTTGTTGTGTCGTGTAGTTTCCCACGCTTTGTATTCTTTCACTACTGCTTTGTCTTGAACTGATATGATTTGAACCGTGTCTCTATTTTGATTTGGCAAGACAATGCAGTGACCATAGGACATAGATATATGTTTGTTTGATGCTTTTATTATGTACTAGTACTTGGCAATAGAAGACTTGGTAGCTTAACCCTGTCCACCTTACTAATGAACTGGTTCACCGAAATGAGTTTCATATACTAGTACATGCTAAACTTGTTATGTGTCTGCTTGTTTCTTCTTTTAGAATGCTGACAGAATATTGGGGAAGAGTGCCTTCTTAAGCAATGGTAAAGGAAGTAATGCAGATAAGGTTCAGGATAGTGACACATCCTTGTTGGTCTCCAACAAAGATGATAAAACAGCTAAGGAAGACTGCCTTGAAGACAGCGAGACAACCCCAAAGTCCTGTCTTGGTTTAGTGTACGAGTTAGTGGCTACTACCGCTTGCACAAGCTATTCAAACTCACTGTATGAATCAGTTAGGTATCTTGAGTCTCAACTACAAGCTGAAAGACATCGATTAGCTGTGCTGCGACAAGAAGCGGAAGGACCGCGGAAGTCCCTGGAGCATTCAAATGCATACTTTCTGGTGCAACAACAAGCGTTGGAGGATTTTAGCGCCAAACAGGACAAAGCTAATCAGCTTGCTAAGCTTATTGCCAGCATGGTGGATACCCAGGATAATGTTTCTTGAGCTCTTCTCAAGTTGTTTTAGTTATGCTCTTGTTTTGCTGCCGCGTTTATTTAGACTGGTGGCCAATTTTGACGGCCAGTGTATGTAATATGCTGCTTTGTTCCCTATATTTGCACTGGTAGCGAACTTTGATGCCCAATGGATGTAATATGTGTAATAGCGGTAATAGGCTAGCCTTAATTACTTGCTTATTTATTTCCTTATTGTCTTGTTTAGTTGTTTGCTTATAGTCACTGCAGTTCTTTTTTTGTGTTTTTCTAGTGGCCACAATAGCCTATTTTTGGTAATTAGGCCAAAATAATCATGGCAACACACGGACTATTGTAACCATGGGCCTCCTGCAGGCCGTATGATCCATGGGCCTTCGTTCGGCCATAGGACCATTGGCCTTCTATACGGGCCGTAGGATCCATTGGTCTTCTATACGGGCCTTAGGGATCAATGGGCCTTCTACGGGCCGTAGGGTCCATGGGCCTTCTACGGGCCGTACGATCCATGGGCCTTCTACGGGCTGTACTATCCATGGGCCTCATACGGGCCGTACGATCCATGGGCCTTCTACAGGGCGTATCATCATTTCGCCAATCATGGGCCATACTATTCGTGGACCATAACGGGCCGTTAATAGGCCGTATTTGATAACTCTATGAAAACAGCCCAACGGTATTTTTGACATGAAAACGGTCCAACGTTTTAACGGTCCGCAAACGGGCCAACTGTAACGACGGGCTGAATTTGGCCCACAAGCAGAAAATGACAGTAACGGGCCGTATGTAACCGAATGCTGCAAATGATCCCAAGAATCAATGGGCCCTGAGAAGGCCGAAAGATAACTTGGGTTGGAAACGGCCCAATGGAATAACGGGCCGTTAATGGGTATAAAGTGATATACTGTTCATTGCGGGCTAGTTTCACCATGGGCCGTTAATGTGCCAAGAGTTACAAAGGTCCTCATATGGGCCGAAAGAAGTCATGGGCCACACATGGGCCGAAAGTTAAAACGGGCTGAATCATATTGGACGGCCCAGATGACGGTATTGGGCCTAATTCGGATAGGGCGTAACGGGCCCTGGGTTAGCGGGCTGTAAATGGGCTATATGCGAACAGGCCGTTAACAGGCTTTCCGTGGGCCGGCCCGCCACCTTTTGACCAAGTAAAATGGGCCGGTCTTTTCACAGGAATGGGCCTCTGTTGGTCCGTGCCATGTGTCGCCGTATCATAGGCGCCTTCGGTCCAATGAGCGGATGACATCTGTCCAAACGGTGAGCCGACACGTGTTTCCTCCAGCCAATGATGATTTTACATGTGGAAAATCCCCATTGGTCGGGGCTATTAACGGATTATCGGATCCAAAACCTGACCCGATAGCTTAACGGCGTTCCATTACGGTGGATGCCACGTGTCGGTCACCCTTGACGAAAGCACTTCTGTGACACGCGATTTATCGTCATGGAAGTGGACACTTCCGTGATGATAATTTTGGTAATGTCATGGAACACTTCTACGACAGCACAGGTATGACTATCTTGATTCTGTCATAAATTTGTCATGGATGTACATGCATGACAAAAAACTCGACCTACTATGACAAACACGTATCATCACGGAAGTGTATTTTTTTGTAGTGATACCGATACTTGTTGAAGAAAGAGGGGATGCCTTCCGGGGCATCCCCAAGCTTAGACGCTTGAGTCTCCTTGAATATTTACTTGGGGTGCCTCGGGCATCCCCAAGCTTGAGCTCTTGCCTCTCTTCCTTTTCCTCATAGCGAGACCTCCTCGTTTAGACACTTCATCCACACAAAACTTCAACAGAAAACTCGGTAAGATCCGTTAATATAATAAAGCAAATCACCACTCTAAGTATTGTTGCAAACCAATTCATATTTTGTTTTTGAATTGTGTCTACTGTAATATAACTTTTCCTTGGATTAATCCACTAATATAAATTGATAGATTCATCAAAACAAGCAAACTATGCATCAGAAATAGAATCTGTCAAAAACAGAACAGTCTGTAGTAATCTGAACATCCACCATACTTCTGGTACCCCAAAAATTCTACCAAAATTAGGAAAAATAAACAAGTTGTATAGCAAGACATTGCAAAAGGAATCAGAACCATTTGACGTTCTAGTAAAATCGCGCACTACAGCCAAATTTCTGTCCTGCACCGTACAAACCAACAAGCATTGTAAACATCCTAAAGGCAAACCTTGGCACATTATTTTTATAATACAATGGAATTGTACAAGGGGATAATTATTTTTTGATGAAAAGTTTCTGTAATTAAGATTCACAAAGTTTCCATGAGCATGAACAAAGTTCAAGGAGCTCTCCCACTTCAACAATGCTTGTCTCTCTCAGTTTCACTTTCCTTTTTGAAAAGTTTTTAGGTTCCCCTCTTTATTTTTTTTGTTTTTAAACTATATGAAAGCACACAACAGAAATAAATGACTCTCTAAAACTTCTGGGTTGTCTCCCTGGCAGCGCTTTCTTTAAAGCCATTAAGCTAGGCATATAGTGCTCAAGTAATGAATCCACCCGGATCCCAAGGTATATCAAAGCCAATTTTAATTAACAATGATTTGTAATTTAGTAGTGAGCACGAAGTAACATATATCAAGCAATGACGAAGTCTAACTCTCTTCCTATGCATCGGCATGTTATAAAAGAACAATTCATGCACACCAAGTAAAGGCCAATGCATAGTATAAGCAGTTTCTTGCAATTTCATCGTGTGGAAAACATAGAGAGGTGGAGATATAGTTCCTCTCTAATAATAATTGCAAGTAGGATCAGCAAGCACATGCATATTATATCTATCAAAATTATCATGTGCAATGGTAAAAGGCAACCCATCAATATAATCCTTAATAAGCACAAACTTCTCCGATATAGTGTAGTTTGGAGAATTCAAAATGATAATAGGACTATCATGCGTGGGTGAAATAGCAACAATTTCATGTTTAACATAAGGAACTATAGCAAGTTCATCTCCATAAGCATAATTCATATTGGCATCTTGGCCACAAGCATAGCAAGCATCATCAAAAAGGGATATTTCAAACAAATTCAAGGGATCATAGCAATCATCCTTCGGTAAGCATGAAGGGGAATTAAATAATGTATGAGTTGGAGGGTTACTCTCATTAGAAGGTGGGCATGGGTAGCTAATCCGCTCTTCCTCCTTTTGTTCTTTGCTCTCCTCATCATCTTTTTCATCCAATGAGCTCACTATTTCATCAATTTCTTCTTCCATAGCTTCCTGCAAAATATTAGTCTCTTCTTGGACAGGGGAGAAGTCCTCAATATATGGTTTAACATAGGCACTAGAAGCATAATTATCATAACAATATTGAAATATGGCATATTTTCCAGATTTGTAAATAGTAGCATCATACTTTTCAATCAATGAGGCAATCTCATAAGCACCTTTAAAAGCAACAAATTCTTCAATTTGTTGAACATCATAGTAATTGTAAACACCCTTAGCATACGAAGATACGATTCCATTATCACTAAACAAGCATTGATAAGGTAGGTGTTTCTTAGGAACTTCAGAACAACAAGTAAACTCATATATTTCACATAAATTCCAAGCATAGCATTACCAACGTTGAATTTGATCCCATAATAGTTTCCCCTTTCAGATATACGCTGTCGCACAAAACAAGCATGCTCATCTAATGATTTGCCCTCAACTAAACAGTGGGGGTTTCAGCACGAGCACAAAGGGATCAAAGATGATCCAAGTAAAAAGCTTCAGGAGTGTGATAGATTTTGAGTGGTTCTTCAACCACTGGTTCAGTAGGTACAACTAATTTTTTGGGTATTTTGCGTTTCCTACCCATAGCTAAAGATAGAAAACAACTAAGAACAGCAAATAAAAATTACTTAGTGATAAAGCAAACAATCACACATGAGAATATTCACCCCACGCTATGACTCCCCGGCAACGGTGCCAGGAAAAGGTCTTGATAACCCACAACTGTAGGGGATCGCAACAATTTTTGATAAGTAAGAGTGTCGAACCCAACGGGGAGCTAAAGGTAGAATAAATATTCCCTCAAGTTCTATCGACCATCGATACAACTAGAAGTACTTTGTAGGTGTTGTTGGATAGTTCTGCAAGAAAGTAAAGAACACGTAAATAAAAAGTAGGGGCTGTTTAGATAAAGAAACAATAAAGTAAGTATAGCGAGTGTGGAAAAGTGGTGGTAGGAGTTGTGAAATTGTCCCTAAGCAATTGACTATGTTACTAGACTGGTAATCACTATTGCAATTCTATTTGAGGGAGAGGCATAAGCTAACATACTTTCTCTACTTGGATCATATGCACTTATGATTGGAACTCTAGCAAGCATCCGCAAATACTAAAGATTCATTAAGGTAAAACCCAACCATAGCATTAAAGCATCAAGTCCCCTTTATCCCATACGCAACAATCCCCTTACTCGGGTTTGTGTTTCAGTCACTCACGCAACCCACTATAAGCGAATCATGAACGCATTGCAACACCCTACAGCGGGAATCCCTCACGCTTGCGCGGCACGGAGGGCACAATAGCACAGCACCAATAATAAAACATGCAACTCAAACCAATCATAGCAATTCATCAATCACCGATAGGACAACGAAAATCTACTCAGACACATAGGATGGCAACACATCATTGGAAAATAATATGAAGCATAAAGCACCATGTTCAAGTAGAGGGTACAACGAGTTGCGGGAGAGTGGACCGCTGGATATAGATGGGGGAAGGTGATGCAGATGTTGGTGAAGATGATGGAGGTGTTAGTGAAGATCGCGGCGATGATGATGGCCCCCGGCAGCGCTCCAGCGCCACCGGAAGCAAGGGGGTGAGAGCCCCCCTTCTTCTTCTTCTTCCTTGACCTTCTCCCTAGATGTGAGAAGGGTTTCCCCTCTCGTAAAATTAGCTTTATTGCGGCAAAAGAAGAGCATCAACCGCCTTACGGGTGGCCCACGAGAGTCTAGGGTGCGCCCAGGGGGGAGGGCGCGCCCCCCTGTCTCGTGGCCACCCCGGACACCGTTTAGCGTTGATTCTTTCTCCGGAAAATCCCAAATATTCCAAAATAATTCTCCGTCCATTTTTATCCCGTTTGAATTCCGTTTGATATTGGGTTTCTGCGAAACATAAAACATGCAACAGACATGAACTGACACTGGGCACTGGATCAATATGTTAGTCCAAAAAAATAGTGTAAAAAGTTGCCAAAAGTATATGAAAGTTGGATAATATTGGTATGGAACAATCAAAAATTATAGATACGACGGAGACGTATCAGCAGGCAATGAGGAACCCGGGCGCGCGAGCTGGAGGAGTACGGCGATGTCTCCGCGAGCTTCTTGAGGACTGTGAACTTGTTGGTGGTGGCAACGATCATATGGTCCAACTGAGAGTCGTAGTTGGCGTTGACGGCGGCCATCCACCAGCCGGTCTCCAACATTGCCTGGAGACAATCCTCGACGCCATGCCGCAGGCCGGCGTCATGGACCATCTTGCACAGCCGCTGGCCCCTCCTGCACATCGCTGCCATGGGTCTAGAGTGAGCACTTTTGCACTTAGTGTAGGTGCTTAGGCAAATGCTTAGGTGCGTACAATGTGGTAGATGCATTGGAATGGAGGGGTGCCTTTATATGAGGGCAAACTACATTGCATTCATATCATGCAGCCTTTTTTCCTGGTCCTCCTCCCATAACTTCCCTCATGCATTAATTGAAGGAGGATGCATTGGCCGTTCAACATTTCGGGAACCGCTTCCCCCTCCTCCATCTGCATTAAAGCCATATCGGGAACCGTGCTGCCCGCTGTCAAATCGAGTAGTACTGGTCCGCCCGCTACACGCCCGGCTGAACACACCTCCTCGCCTCCATCAAACCCCTCTGTTAAACCCGCATGCAAACCGAGAAACCTACTCCGGACACACATCCATTCATGAGCGGGCCAGAGTTAAACACAACACCGGCCGAGCTCCTCCCGTCCGCCCTCATTTTAAATGAGGCTAGACGCCGGCAGATAGCGGGCAAGAATCGCACCCCTCTACCACTCCCCCATCTCCTCCTTCACCATTTTCTCCACTCTTCTGATGGCTTCCGATGAGCCGTTCTCCGGCATACTACTCGGCTGGGTGGCCCGCCAAGCCCTCCGGATACGGGCGAGGCCGCTCGGTGCTTCACGAACCTTGCTCTGCCCGATGGAGCCAGTTGCCGCCCTAAGCAGGCGCGTGGTTCAGCAACTCGCCACTCCAGTTCAGCTCGATGAGGAGTGGCGAGTTGCTCCACGCCGGCACGGCGGCGAGCATGCCGGTACGGGCGTTGTCGCTGCCGCATCGTACCGCGCCACTAGTATTCGCGGTGGCCATGCCTCCAGTGTCTGTGGGCGCGCCTCCCATGCCTGCGGCCATGCCTCCCGTGCCTGCGGCAGTGCCATGCAGGCAGAGACAAAAGTTGGGTGCGTGGAGAGCGACGAGTCGATGGCTAGCTTCTCCGTGTCCGCCGCCATCATCGGGGAGAAGTAGAACAAGGGAGACCGTCGCCACTTGGGTCCCATGAAGGCCACCACCGAGGCGACGACTGCGCATTCCGGTGGTTTCTTTGCTGCTTTGTCTCTTCCGAGGACCTTCGTCGACCCCGCAAGTGTCTGCCGGACATGAGGAAGACAAAGGGATCCGCGGGCGGCCATTTAGATTAGGTACTCCCTCTCCAGTTGGCGGGAAATATTTGTTCTAAGAATGGATAAATTGTATGTAACTATAACTAAAATAAGTCTAGATACATCCATTTCTAGGACAAGTATTTCCGGACTGATGGAGTATTAATTATACCAAGAGAGCGGGATTAGCACCGCTTAGTTCATGTAAATGTAATGAAATCCATCATGTTTATATGAAGATCCGGCTTTTTTATACGAAATCCTTCATGCTTATATGAAATCAGTCTGTGTTTGCACGGATTTCATCTGGTTGGTTAGAGTTGTGAAAATGTATGGCGCTGGCGTTTGATGTCGTCCTCCGCGGAAGGAAGCGGGAGGAAATTTGCCGGCTGCCGTTGGAGATGCTATTATGCTGGAAATAATAGAGTCACATCCAATCCATTTGAGTTAATTGCGTGTATGATTGTCCCTCTATAAAAAGTTAATTGCATGTACAGTGTACATGCGACTTGTAGGGTGGCTACAGCTTCATACAGAAAGTTAAAAAGAAACAAGTCCATCCTTAATCTTGTATTCTAAGGATATGTGGGTTCCACTGTCAGTACAGTAGCGAAAGAAGTATATATTATAAGTTATACATAATATAAAAATCTAAAGTTAAAGACAGAATTCGAACTCGGGTCATCGCATTGCGAGCATCCGGCGCTAACCAGTCCAAAACATTTTTGTTGTAGACCATGCTGGAGATATATCTCCATGTCTACTCTTATACTCCATCTGTTCCTAAATATTTGTCTTTTTCAGATTTCAAATGGACTACCACATACGGATGTGTATGTAGACATATTTTAGAGTGTAGATTCACTCATTTTGCTCCGTATGTAGTCACTTGGTGGAATCTCTAAAAAGACAAATATTTAGGAATGGAGGGAGTAGAAAATAGAGTTGGTGATGATGGTGTGTGTGCCATCCTGCAATATAGGCCGCCGGATTTATATCTAACGGATAGGAAGGAAACTATGGCAATTTTGCAAAAATATACCCACACCCCTCTCCACGTTCGCAAATAAGGCCTTCCCTCGTTCATACTTTTCTCTCACAAGATAAACTACTCATACAAATGCATCTTGATGTTCCGTGCAACGCAGGGGCATCTAGCTAGTTTCTTTTAAAATAGTTACTGCGATAATTGGGTTGAAGTGATATATTTTATGTCTGCCCCGAATGATTTCAGATTCACTAGTAGTAACAAAGAAAAGTTTGCCTTGTTAATTAACAAAAAATAGGGTGAAAACTATCACATGAGGCCGGTAAAAACGAGGCACACTGGGTTCAGCGTCATCGTCACTACAGCTGTGTGCGCGCGAGAAGTCTACATATCGAGGGGGCTACTTGTCGGCGTTCTGGGAACTGGGGTCCCCAGACTTGTGTGCCTGCGGCCTGCGGCATGGCTCAAAAGGGGGCCCAGCACGGCCCATCTTCATCAACACAAGCTCAAGACCCTCGCGAGGGGCCAAGCCTCGCGGGGCGGACGACAAGGAGCTTCCTCAGGCAAGGCCTCATCAGGCTGGCTCATGAGGAGGCGGAGAGATCAAGGCGGGGTACCTCGCGAGGTGCCCATGACGCAAGCCATGACGACCAAGGGCGCCAGGCGGGTGCCAGCCCGCGCAGTGTCCTCCTTTCCTCTTTGGTGCCAAGGGAGCGAGCGCAGGCGAGAGCATCAAGCAAAGGCATCCATTTCGGTGCAACAAGACCAAGACCAGCCCAATGGCAGGGAGGAAGTCATTGTGGAGCCAAAGCAGGCGTCACCACCAGAGCCTTTGACAGGCGAGGACCAACTTTAGTCAGGATAAGTGTACCCGATGTTCCCCTTCAAAATGGCCAATTGTTGGCGCCCTTCCCGCTCAATATTTGGGAAGAGGCCCATGGCCTTTGCCAATAAATAGGACTAGCCACCCCAGGGTAGAGGCATCTGGCATCTATCTGGAAGAGACAAGATCCTCACCAAGAAACCAGTAGAGAGAGCGACTGAACTCCCCCTGGTAGTTCATCGTACCAACCAAGAACAGACCCTCGCGAGGCTGTTTTTCCCTGTATTGTTCATCATCAGCCCAAGAGGCAATCCACCACACCACACACTGGAGTAGGGTATTACACCGCAATGGTGGCCCGAACCAGCATAAACCTTGTTTCTCTTGTGTTGTTCCTTTCGTAGTTTAGATCCTAGCGAGTCAGCGAGGAGCAGGTAGGTAGAGGGCGAAATCTCCGTGTTGGGGATATACATAACAGGTAGGCCCACGAAGGGTCGAAATATCATGAAGCGTGGGGTCCACACAACATGTGGGTCCAGGTCAATTTCATACAGACACACTGTCCACTCGGACAAGTAGCATACTATCCACTCGACCAAGCAACATACCATCCACTCGGATGACAGTTCACCACTCGACCGTACGACTCACTCGGATATACGAAGACCAGCAGGCAGCAAAGCAGCGGCATCTTTCTAATAGTGAAGGCTTAATAGTGGGCTGTCATTATAGCATTCATACCCCACTTTGTAACATAGGAGGTGAGGAGGTGGCGCACTCTATATAAGCCACCCCCAACCACTAGACTTGGGGGGCTCTTTTCTTCCACCTCTCTCTCTTTTCACCATTAGTCTCAGGACTTAGCTCAGGCATGGGGATCCGTTCCTCGCTTACACACACATTGTAATCTCCGGATATATACTCAGATAAAAACAAAGCCTCTCCGGAGCACGAGACGTAGGGTCGTTATCTCCATCGTGAGAGGCCCGAACTCGCTAAAACCACTGTGTCACCCATATGCATCTCGATAGATCATGCTCCGTTATCCTACCCCTATTCTACTGTCAGACTTAGAACCACGACAGTTGGCGCCCACCGTGGGGCCTGGCGTCTATCGAACCATGATGCAGATGGTCATTTTTTCAACCACCGGCGGTGGATCAATTCCCGCCGGTGCCCTCTATTCGATTTCATCTTCACGATTTAACACGTTATTTGTACTGTTCATCTTCACGACGAGCAAAGAATTGCAAACAGAAGACAGAAGGAAAGCAGGCATCCATACAAGAACATACAAGGAGAATCATGGACCTTCAGGAACGATGACGTGAAAGCAGGAAGCCAACTGCGCCTCCACGCAGGGCCACCGGCATCATCCGCCCCGTCGCCGTCTCGGACCTCGGGGCAGCCGACTATACCTCTACACTCGACCACCGGCGCCATCCGCTTCATCGTCATCGCGCACGACCACCAGCGCGGTCCGCCTCATCGTCGTCTCCGACCTCGGCCCAGCCGAGTGGGCTTCGTCTGCGACGTCGTCGTTGAGCCCCATGCGCGGCCTCTGGCGCTGTCTGCTTCATCATCGTCACGCATGACCGCCGGCATCGTCGTCACGCACGGTCGCCGTCGTCGTTCGCCTCGTCGTCGACTTCGGCCTCGTCTTCTCGGCTGCTCGGCGCCGACCTCCGCAGCGGAGGCGCAGGCCCGACGCGGCGTAGGCGCGCAGCGCTCCTCCCTCCGGCGCCGGTCGCCGGCGATGGTCTCCGTGGCGGAGTGCGCTGGAACGGCAACCTACGAAACAGCCTCGTCCCGCAACCGATGGCCGTTTAGGATTGGAGGAATCAATGCCTCGTAAGTGCATGCATAACCTGGGCCGTTTCCTCACTTAATTAACTGCATGCAGGGAAAAGTGGAAACGGAAGGACGTGGTGAAGGAACCTTCAACGCCGGATTAATGGCTGCCTCATTAATTAGCCGTTCAAACAAGGTGCGTTGATCCATTTTTTCCGTAGCCTCCAGCGCAAACGCAGCTTCCTTCAAGCCGGCCCAGCCGCTCCGCTACTCCCAGTCGGTACTCTGGTACGCTCAGACAAGTACAAGTCAACACAACATTAAGCACGAATCTACTTCACTCGGCCGCTCCGCGCGTCGCCACTCGGTGGTCACCTCATCACCACTCGGCGCCCCGCGTCGCCACTCGGTTGGTCACCTCATCACCACTCGGCCGCTCCGCGCGTCGCCACTCGGTTGGTCACCTCATCACCACTCGGCCGCCCGCGCGTCGCCACTCGGTTGGTCACCTCATCACCACTCGGCCGCCCGCGCGTCGCCACTCGGTTGGTCACCTCATCACCACTCGGCCGCCCGCGCGTCGCCACTCGGTTGGTCACCTCATCACCACTCGGCCGCGCCGCGCGTCGCCACTCGGTTGGTCACCTCATCACCACTCGGCCGCCCCGCGTCGCCACTCGGTTGGTCACCTCATCACCACTCGGCCGCCCCGCGTCGCCACTCGGTTGGTCACCTCATCACCACTCGGCCGCCCCGCGCGTCGCCACTCGGTTGGTCACCTCATCACCACTCGGCCGCCCCGCGCGTCGCCACTCGGTTGGTCACCTCATCACCACTCGGCCGCTCCGCGCGTCGCCACTCGGTTGGTCACCTCATCACCACTCGGCCGCCCCGCGCGTCGCCACTCGGTTGGTCACCTCATCACCACTGGGCCGCTCTGCGCGTCGCCACTCGATTGGTCACCTCATCATCACTCGGCCGCGCCGCGCGTCGCCACTCGGTTGGTCACCTCATCACCACTCGGCCGACCCGTGCGTCGCCACTAGGTTGGTCACCTCATAACCACTCGGCCGCCCCGCGCGTCGCCACAGGTTGGTCACCTCATCACCACTCGGCGGCCCCGCGCGTCGCCACCGGTTGGTCACCTCATCACCACTCGGCCGCGCCGCGCGTCGCCACTCGGTTGGTCACCTCATCACCACTCGGCCGCCCCGTGCGTCGCCACTAGGTTGGTCACCTCATAACCACTCGGCCGCCCGCGCGTCGCCACAGGTTGGTCACCTCATAACCACTCGGCCGGCCCCGCGCGTCGCCACAGGTTGGTCACCTCATAACCACTCGGCCGCCCCGCGCGTCGCCACAGGTTGGTCACCTCATAACCACTCGGCCGCCCCGCGCGTCGCCACAGGTTGGTCACCTCATAACTACTCGGCCGCCCCGCGCGTCGCCATCGGTTGGTCACCTCATAACCACTCGGCCGCCCCGCGCGTCGCCATCGGTTGATCACCTCATCAGCACTCGGCCGCCCTGCGCATCGCCAATCGGTTGGTCACCTCATCACCACTCGACCGCCCTGCGCGCCTTCAGACAGCTAAGTCATTTTACATTCTGTTATTTTCGTCTTCCCGAGTATTCCATAATTCACACATCAGGTTCACTCGGAGGCCACACCACCGAGTGTACCTCTACGCTCGACTGCTTATTTTCACATACTTGCTTAGTACTGGTTATGTGACTCCGAAGTCCAACTTCCTTTTTTTCGCATATATCATTCACGAACACCATGTGTCGTTCTTCATTTCGAGTTTGCATCGGTCCTCCGGGGCTGCAACTCAGTCAAAACACTACACTTCCGTTTTATTTTAGCCAGTATTCCAACAAGTTCAGTAGGATTTCTCGCTTCGACAAGTGCGAACGAATCCTTCGCTCTTTTAAACTTTTGCTGGTCAACCAGCAAGCCCCTTGCACTCCCAGCGGGTGTCTATGGGTGTTATTCACACAAATCATTTCAGCACACATCAAATTTCCTCAAGAAATTATTGTGTTGACTTGTGCCATTTTTTACACAAGTTACCGCGATCACTCGACGGCCCTACGCGCCAACTTCATCGCTGCTCGGACTCGGTCTCCATACTGGTCCTAGCGCACCACAACACTGACTTTGTCGCCCTGTTGATTTCAAACACGTCCGGCCAACCCCTCTATGGAATTCTCTTCATCGTATCAATGATATAGACCTCGTCGGGCATGAGACAGATAAGTCCCTTTCATAATTAAACTTCACACTTCACTCTTTTGCGAGTTTGCTTCTTCCGAGCATCACTCGGAAGCTTCTCCTCATCTTTACCCAAATCCGACTCGATGAATTACAAATCATCCATTCAAAACTATATTTCTCATATTCCGACATGTCCGTTGTCGAAGCCTGTAGTATGCTCGGGGGCTACGCCGCACTCGGGGGCTGCATCTCATTTGGAATGACACTCTCCTAAGTGGTCGAGTACTTCATCACCAATCAGACCCTTCACTTCAACAAGTACATTCGATCCGTCACTTTGACAAATTTCATAATCACCCAGACACTCTGCGTGCCATCTTCGTTCCTACTCAAATTCAGTTGTCGCACCGGTCTTGTTGCGCCACAGCCACACTACACCGACCTTGTCGCTACATCAGCTTCAAAAGCATCTGGCTAACTCCTTCAAGGACCATTTTTGCCACTCAGCTGGACACTTAGTCCTTCACTCGGCCGCCCCGCGCGTCGCCACTCGGTTGTGCGCGTCTTCACCACTCGGCCGCCCCGCGCGTCGCCACTCGGTTGTGCGCGTCTTCACCACTCGGCCGCCCCGCGCGGCGCCACTCGGTTTTGCACGTCTTCACCACTCGGCCGCCCCGCGCGTCGCCACTCGGTTGCGCACGTCTTCATCACTCGTCCGCCCCGCGCGTCTCCACTCGGTTGTGTGCGTCTTCACCACTCGGCCGCCCCGCGCATCGCCACTTGGTTCTGCACGTCTTCACCACTCGCCCGCCCCGCGCGGCGCCACTCGGTTTTGCACGTCTTCACCACTCGGCCGCCCCGCGCGTCGCCACTCGGTTATACACGTCCTCGCCCCTCGGCCGCCCCGCGCGTCACCATCAGTTGGACATGTCTTTACCTCTACACCCCCAGCACGGGAACGGCTAAGTTACTCATATGGTCAAACCTCATATCACACTCTGTAGCAAGCTTACCTCCTTCGAGCATCACTCGGGGGCTACGCGCGGCAGTTGGCCATGTCACCCTCAGGGGTTACGCCCATTTGGTCAACCTGTTGATCACATCAAGATATTCTTCTGACCATACATGCTCGGTTCGCCGAAGATCTATAAGTGAAGCACGTCCACTTGGATAAATACCCCTTTTCATGCAAAAGGGTAAAAATGAAGCGCCATCGCTGAATCGTACAGGCGACCTTACTCATCGTTCGTACAACCACCTCGTTACGCATCCATCCGATTGATTCAATTCCAGACAAAGATATTTGCCATGCCAACTGCATGGAGGTTTACCGAGAGACTTAAACCCTCTGCCAGACTCATCTAGTCCGACAGAGGCTCGGGGACTACACCCAGTGGGTGCACTCAGCGTGCCCCCACTGGAAGAGGACTCAGAAAGAAACATTTTGCTCGATGCAAACCCATCTCCAGTATTACTCGACCTCCGAGTCAGAGAAGAACAAGTTCGATCAGTACCAGCTAAGAAGAGTTTTAGTTCTCTCATACTCCCGCCGA
This sequence comes from Triticum aestivum, assembly GCF_018294505.1. Classification (NCBI taxonomy): domain Eukaryota; kingdom Viridiplantae; phylum Streptophyta; class Magnoliopsida; order Poales; family Poaceae; genus Triticum; species Triticum aestivum. The sequence continues at coordinate 520,799,170 of NC_057798.1, read as the reverse complement.
CTGCCCGCAGTCGACAGCAGTCTCGGGGACTACACCCAGTGGGTGCACTCAGCGTGCCCCCACTGGAATGGTATCCACTCGGAACGGTCCGCCCAACCCGAGTGACGGCCAAACAACAACAAAAAGACAGGCTCTAAGACTCCCGCCGACTGCCCGCAGTCGACAGCAGTCTCGGGGACTACACCCAGTGGGTGCACTCAGCGTGCCCCCACTGGAATGGTATCCACTCGGAACGGTCCGCCCAACCCGAGTGACGGCCAAACAACAACAAAAAGACAGGCTCTAAGACTCCCGCCGACTGCCCGCAGTCGACAGCAGTCTCGGGGACTACACCCAGTGGGTGCACTCAGCGTGCCCCCACTGGAATGGTATCCACTCGGAACGGTCCGCCCAACCCGAGTGACGGCCAAACAACAAAAAAGACACGTTCCAGGCGTGAAGAAATTCCGAGTAATCAGTTACTCGATGCAGGCCCAGCTCCAAATCACTCCAAAAAATATTCTATAAGGCGAGTTTAACGCTCCTCCGTGGACCTGTTTTGAGCCTTCTTCTAGGACTCAAAGTGTGAAACTCACAAGTGTGGATCTAAAACCGACTCGTATTGACGTTCCTCCGGGATAAGAATGGCATCTCTCTAAGAGAACAGTCCATGTGTCAATCTGGTCGCACAGATTTAATGACACACCCATACTCAGATCACGAGTTAAACCTCTCCGAGAGATGAACGAATGTCACCAAGTTGCTCCTCACAGACACATACCTCGATCAGTCGGGAAGCATGGTACCGGAATCCATTGAGATTTTGTTCAAACCTTGGTTGTCTGAAAGCGCGACGACATGTACCGAGTATTTCTGTAATCACTCGGACCAAACTGTGTCTTACACCAACTCGTTCTGCAAAATCGCAATCGATTCGGGGGCTAATGTTGGGGATATACATAACAGGTAGGCCCACGAAGGGTCGAAATATCATGAAGCGTGGGGTCCACACAACATGTGGGTCCAGGTCAATTTCATACAGACACACTGTCCACTCAGACAAGTAGCATACTATCCACTCGACCAAGCAACATACCATCCACTCGGATGACAGTTCACCACTCGACCGTACGACTCACTCGGATATACGAAGACCAGCAGGCAGCAAAGCAGTCGGCATCTTTCTAATAGTGAAGGCTTAATAGTGGGCTGTCATTATAGCATTCATACCCCACTTTGTAACATAGGAGGTGAGGAGGTGGCGCACTCTATATAAGCCACCCCCCACCACTAGACTTGGGGGGGCTCTTTTCTTCCACCTCTCTCTCTTTTCACCATTAGTCTCAGGACTTAGCTCAGGCATGGGGATCCGTTCCTCGCTTACACACACATTGTAATCTCCGGATATATACTCAGATAAAAACAAAGCCTCTCCGGAGCACGAGACGTAGGGTCGTTATCTCCATCGTGAGAGGCCCGAACTCGCTAAAACCACTTTGTCACCCATATGCATCTCGATAGATCATGCTCCGTTATCCTACCCCTATTCTACTGTCAGACTTAGAACCACGACACTCCGCGCGCACCCCAGTGTTTGAACCTCAAGGGTCTGCCGGAACCCGAAATCCGACATTTGGCGCGCCAGGTAGGGGTGCGCCAGAATTCGTCTTCCACCGCCCTGTTCTTCTCCGACCATCGCATCCATGTCTGACGCTTGTCGGGCCCGCGCCGAGCGCCGAGGCGCCCTCGCTTCCCATGTCGCCCAGACGGCTCCCGTTGGCGGGCGCCCTCGTTGTTCCCCGTCAACGCCGCCACCGGCCCAACGGGGAACGAGCAGCAAGCATCGTCCCAGCATCCCTTCGTGAGGCAAGACGGCCGCACTGCTACCCCATCGCTCACCCCAGCTGGTTCTTCGTCTCGCGCATTCAGCGCGCCCATGGAGGATCGAGCTGCGCTCATCGTGGCAAACGAGCTCCTGCGCTACCGTCTCCTCGACGACTTCTATGAACAATGGCTCGACCGCGTCGTCGAGCTCGTCCGTGCCGTAGGGGGCTCTCCTGCGCCGTCCGCCCTACGCGGGCGACGAAACTCCGGGGGCGCCTCAGCCGCCTCCCCCTCAAGAAGGCGCCCTGGCCCCAAGGTGCGTGGCCCCTGGGCGGAACCCGCTCTGTCAGGCGCCAGCGCGGCAAGAGCAAAGCTGCCAAGAAGTCCCTCGCCCGCGAGATGCTGCCCGAGTGCTCCCTGCTCCGGCTCTTCGCGACTATGTTCCTGCTCCAGCACATCAAGACCCCGCACTGCTCTTCGTTACCCAAGGCCTCCCGTGGCCACAGCAGGCTGCCGTGCCTTCACCACCGAGCTGCGCAGCGTCGCGTGGCCCGGCAAGTTCAAGCCAGACCTGCCTCCTCGCTACGACGGCACGGCTGACCCCCCAAAGTTCCTCCAGCTCTACGAGCTGGGCATCGAAGCTGCCAACGGAGACGAGAAGGTCATGGCGAACTAGTTTCCCATGGCGCTCAAGGACGGGGCCCGCACCTGGCTCCTGAACCTGGCTCCAGGCACGATCTCCTCCTGGGACGAGATGCGCACCCGCTTCATCGCCAACTTCCAGGGTACTCGCGACCGGCCACCCGCCGTGAGCGACATGCGCCGAATCAAGCAGCAACCAGGGGAAACCCTGCAGAAGTACATCCAGTGCTTCAACAACGCGTGCCTCAAGATTCCCAAGGTGACCGAGGAGGCCATCATCTCAGCCTTCTCCGACAGCGTGCGCGACGTCAAGATGAAGGAGGATCTGGCAATGCATGAAGACCTGTGCACTTCCTTGGAGCTGTTCAACTTGGCGACCAAGTGCGCCAGGGCTGAGGAAGGGCGTCTCTCCCTCCTCGAGCTGCCTGCCGCAGAACCAGAAGAGAAGAAACCCAAGGGCAAGGACGTGAAGCGCAAGGGGGCGGCCGTGCTCGCGGCAGAACCAGACACCAAGCGGGGCAGAGATTAGCCCGAATCCTCCAAGGGTAGTCGGTACTGCATGTACCATGACCTCCACACCCACAACACCAATGAATGCCAAGAGCTCCGAGCTGTGCATGAAGGAAGGGTCGGCCGACGTCCCGACCGCAGCGACCGGGGCTACGATCGAGGAGGAGGGAGGAACGCAGGACGCTGGGAGGACCGCGGCCCTCGCCAAGGGTGGCACGACCAACCTCGCGAGGATCGCTAGCAGGACCCGCCTCACGAGGGAGCCTGGAGGGATCAGCCTCGCGAGGATCGCCCGCAAGGCAACACAGGCCTCCCTCTGCTGCCGCCGCAGCCAATGAGAAATGAGGACCGTCAACAGGACGAGGGGGCTGGGGGCTTCCAGGAGCCACGTGCGATCGCCTGCATCCTTGGCGGAGCTCAAGCCCCAGCCTCTCAACGCATCTTCAAGCAGTTCGCCCGTGAAGTAAATGCAGCCCTCCCCAAACTCGAGGCCACGCGCCCTCTCAGGTGGTCGGCGTGCACCGTCACGTTCAGCTCAGCTGATCAGCTTAAGTGTGTGGCCACAGCCGGAGTCCTCCCAATGCTTTGTTCCCCAATCATCAGCAACGTGTTAGTCACCAGGACCCTCATCGATGGCGGGGCAGGGCTCAACGTCCTGTCCGTGGAAACATTCAACAATCTCCAAGTGCCCTACAATCAGCTTCAGCCAACCAAGCCTTTCTCCGGAGTCACCGACAGTTCCACGGTCCCGATTGGGCAGGTCCGCCTTCCTGTCACCTTCGGGGCGCGCGACAACTACCGCACCGAGCTCATCGACTTCGACGTCGCCCACATTCGCCTGCCATACAACGCCATCCTCGGGTACCCAGCGCTGGCCAAGTTCATGGCCGTAATCCACCACGGCTACAACGTCCTCAAGATGCCAGGAAGTGGCGGAGTCATCACAGTGCCCTGCGAAGAGAAAGACGCGGTGTGCTCCCTGGAACGAGCCTTTTAGGCTGCATCACTGGAAGACCCGGATCACGGAAGCAGGAGGCTTCCCGAGACCACCCCCAAGAAGAAGAAGACATCGTACGGCCCGGCCCCTCAGGAGGCAGGCCCCTCAAGGCCCGCGCCTGCCCAAGGGGAACCTCCTTCCATCGCATAGGGAAGCGCTCCCGGTGCCCTCCTCAGGCAGGGCTCGGGGGCTCTCCCCTGGAGGGCCACCGACCTCACCAGGGTCACGAGGGAGGCGCTAGGGCACCACTTGGAGGCGTGTTTCGAAGCACATTTCCCTCAAGAAGGAGCAAGGCAAGGAGGGCCAAACCCTCAGGAGTTCGTCAGCAAGGCCATTCAGGAGCTACAGGAGTCAAGAGTCATGAGAGGCAACCGCCGCTTACCCGCTGTGGCCCCCCATCCAGGCGAGGATGGTGGGCTGCGCGTCTGCATCGACATACCAGGGCTCAACCGAGCCGCCTCTCAGGAGCACCTCTAGCCCTCGCAAGTGGGGCGCTGCCAAGGTCCACCCCACAGCTACGTTCGTATGCCTTATGGCTTGCCGAACGTGGCTGCCACGTACCAGCGCCTCATGAGGGGCATCCTGGAGGCTCGAGATGTCAGGCATTCCGCAGCCTTGGCGGAGATGGAGATGGTCTGCGAGGAGCCACCAGCGCCTCCGGAGCCTCCCGAGGCCCCAGGGCCTGGGGACTCGTGAGGATCGGCTCCCGCAGCCCACCGAGTCTGCTACACCAACACCCCTTCGTCTTCAACATCATCAGGTGACATCTTTCAAGTTTCGTTTCAAGCTGGGAGAGCCCTCAGGGCTGCATCACTCCCAGGCCGCGTGGGTCCGTCCCTGCGGCGGGTATCCCTTTTGCTCGTGTTTTTAGAATACTTTGTTGGGGGCGCCCCTCGGGCTGCATTATCCCCAAGTCGCTCGGGTCAGACCCAGCGGCGTGTACCACTTTTGCGTTTATCTTCGGGCCATGGTTTTGACCCATCATGCATGTTATTTGGTGCCTGTCCGTGGCACCTTTTCTTCCTTGATGTCAGCAGCTTGCGCATTAAAGGGGGCTACCTAAGCATCACGACTCAGGGCTCTTACTGGCTCTCCAGCCCTCACCCTCTGGCCTTGTCCACGGCATCGCGACCTGGCATACCAGCGACGGTTGAGACCTGCTTGAGGGCCGGGACCTGAGGACATAGAGTCTCGACATCTAACCAAGCTTGCGCGTTAAAGGGGGGGTACCTGAGCATCGTGACTCAGGGCTCTTACTGGCTCTCCATCCCTCACCCTCTGGCCTTGTCCACGGCATCGCGACCTGGCATACCAGCGACGGCTGAGACCAGCTCAAGGGCCGGGACCCGAGGACGTAGGGCTTCGACATCTAACCAAATTTGCAGGAACACATCCCGAGATGAGGCCTAGTGCCAGGCACAACCCGCCTTGAGGTAGGGCCCCGTGAGTCCCGCGCTGGCTCACGGGTGCCCAGATACACCTCGTCAGGCCCTACCGTGCTAGCCACGTGTCAGGGCGGGGCTGTACACGCCCCGGGGGCTCCTCCCAGAGGGGAGCCCCCTCCCACGCACCAGTGGAAGCACCATGCTCCGCGCTGGCTGACGACACTGCCGAGGAGCGGCTATGCCCGTACACATACGGAAGCGCTATGCTCCGCGCTGGTGATAAACAACTGAGGGTGGCCCCCAGGCCGCATCAACCTCAGGGAGCCCAGAGCTCAGTGTCTAGCCTCATCGCAACACCTCCCCTCAGGAGTGCTGCGCGAGGGGGCTGGGCACGGGGGCTGCGCCTGGGTCACGCCCAGACGCACGCCACCCAGCCAGGCCCCCCGGGCCTGGTTCATCGCGCATCTCTCCCCGAGTGGAGCCAAGGTACAAAGGCCATTTGAGCGTCAAGGGGGACTCCTGAGCATCACGACTCAGGAGCCTAACTGGTCATGTAGCCCCTCACTCCTTAGTTCCGAAAGGCTAACGGCGGTTGAGGTATGCGCGGGGCCGGGCTCTGCAGATGTAGAACGGTAGATCCACCCGCATCTCACCTCCCTAAGGAGTCACCCCCACATCTCACCTCCCTACTTGCTGTTCGAGCGCCAAGGGGGACTCCTGAGCATCGCGACTCAGGAGCCTAACTTGTCACGTAGCCCCTCACTCCTTGGTCCCGACCTGGTTTCCGGTCGGGGCTAACGCCGGATGAGGTATGCGCGGGGCCGGGCTCTGCTGACGTAGAACATAAGCAAGTAGGAAGGAAAAGCGCAAATTTCAAGGAATTCAAAAGAAAATATTAGAGTCCATACTGTTGTCACAACACCAAATGCAAGTTTTAACGCCCCCCTAAGGCATGGTACATGTGCAGGAATTAAAAGCAGGACGGGAGCCACGACGGAGTCACTTGCCGAAGGTGGAGCTGCGCGGAGCGGGTTCGCCTCGTGGAGCTGCAGGGCCGGCAGCGCCCCGCTTCGGCTTGGTGCTGAAGGCCCGGAACTTCCCCAGCAGAGCCTCCGCGCGACCCTTCACAGCCTCAGCAGCGGCAGCGGCAAGCTCACCGCTTGCTGGCTCCAGCAGGCTGTCGAGGTCGACATTGGGGTCGTGAAGATAGATGTGGGTAAGGACCCGCGTCAGCGCTACGGAAGACAAGGCACGCGCCTCGGCCTCAGCCGTAGGGCCAAGGCCAACGGTGACATCTTCAAGAGCACGAACCAGGAAGGGAAGCAGCTTGGCGGGGTCGTCCTTGGCGCCGGCCAGCGGGCTCTCCAGGCCACTGTCATAAAGCTTCTTCACCAAGGTGCGAGCCTTCTCCTCCATCTCCGTGAAGGCCACGCGATCCTCGGCAAGAACCCGTGCCTTGCCGTCCAGCTCGACCTTCCTCGCCTCCAGCTCTTGCTCCAGCACGCCTAGGCGGTCGTGACGTTTCTTGAACTTGGCGTCCCGATCTTTGACGACCGCCTCGCGAGCCTTCATGCCTTCCTCCTGCTCTTGGCGAAGGCGGGTCTCCTCGGCGAGCTGGTCCCGCAGGCCCTGCAGCTCGCTCTCCAGCGCCTTGCAGCGACCTCGGGCATTAGCCACCTCCCCCAAGGCAGCGTCGCGAGCAGCCTTCGCCCCAAGGACGGCCTACTTCTCCTCATCGCAAGCCGTCGAGGCCTGGACCAGCGCCGCCCGAATCAAAGCATCGGGGCGAATCCAGCCGGAAGCCAGCTCCAAGCGCCCGGCCACTAAACGAGGGTCGGCGCCTAGAAGATCCTGCCGCAGATGGTCCAGTTCAGCAGCAGCACGATCCAGAACAGTAGGAGGAGTCGGGGAAACAGCAGCCGGTGGAGTAGGAGGAGAAGACGACATCGTGACCACAGTATCCTGAGGTGGAGCCTGCTGCGCCCCAACGGCTGTGGTAGCGGCATCAGGCAAGGGCACCTCGGGAGTCGCTTGGGCTGTGGGGGCTGAGCTCGCCCCAGCCGGCTCAGCCAGGCCTCGTGAGGACGCCCGGGCAGGAGAGGCCCGTGCGTCACGGTCACCTTCTTTCGCGGGCAGAGGCGCTGCCCCGGATGGAACCTCAGGAGCTCCCTTCGACTTCTTTGCCGCGGGCGCCAGCCTAGCCGGGAGAAACGAACGTCAAGCCTCAGCAACAAAAGAAGAAATAAGACAGGAATCAAGCACTTACAGGTCATCGCTCGCGAGCTCGAGCAGCCTCCGGCCGTACTTGAAGCCCGAGAGCCGGCTGCAAGGATCAACCTCAAGGAGCTCGGGAGCAGGATGCGCATCCGTGGATCGCCTCGGGGCCGGGGCAGATCCACGGGGTATCAGCCCGGTCCTGTCCTTCTTCGGGATCGAGGGCAGGCTCCCGCCTCCCTGCTCGTCATCATCCTGATCGTCATCACTCAGAGAGAGGCGGAGAGCGCGGGACCTGCACCGAGGAGGGGGAGCCCTCGACTCTCCGTCGGTCGCCTTGGAGTCAGGCCCTTTTTCCCGCTCCCCTTCTTCCTTCTCTTCGCTGGAGTCGCCGGAGGACACGTCCACCGGGTCCTCGGGAGCCTCCGCGGGCACGAGCCCGTCCCCGTTGAAGACGGGCATGGACTCCACTACCTGCTCCTAGTCCTCGTGGAGGAACAGGGGTGTAGGAGCGCCCCCAACCTCGCCACGTCGCCCCCGACCAAAGACTGGAGAACCGTAGCCAGATCCTCGTCGGCCAAGACCGCGGGGCTCAGGTGGGGCCTCCACATCGGAAGTGGGTACTGACAAAGCGGAGCCAACTGGTGCTCCAGGAATTCCCTCAGCAGCGATGCGCCAGTCAGCTTCGCCGCTGCCATGCTGGTCGGCCTCAGATCCACGTCCATCTTCTCCAACACCAGCCTCGCACGGGGGTCCATGAGCTCCACTTGGGACCAGTCGTCGGAGCTCGCGGGGTGCCCCGTGGGCAAGACGAGCCGAGGGTGGATGCGCCCAGCGTCTACCAAGACCCACTTGCTCCTGAAGCCCTCAATCCTCTTCCCGGGGTTCGAAATGGTGATGGAGCTACCGTACGCGACGAAGCTCGCGCATGCAAAGACGGGACCACGAGAGGTCCGGAGGGAGCAGTAGTGGCACAGCAAGGCCACTGAGGGCTTCACCCCTACGCGAGCCTAGCAATAGTAGGCGAAGATTGCCAGAAGAAGGACAGAGTTGGGGTGGAGATACAGAGCTTGTAGCCTGTAATGGCGGAAGACAGAGAAGAAGAACTCAGAAAAGGGAGGCACCAGACCGGCAACAATGGCGCTCACAAAGAGCGGATAGAAGGTGCTCCCTTGGCCCTCAGGAAGGGCAGAGCCGGCCTTGAACACCTTAGCCCCATCGATGCCCTGCGCCGCCGGCATCAGGCGCACCTGGGCAAGGCTCGCCTCCGACACGTTCGGCGAGTCCAAGGCGGACGAATACCAAGCTCCGGCCGAGGCCTGGCGAGGCACCATGTCTTGCTAGGGCGCGCAGACGGAGTAGATCTGAAGATTTCGGAGGTAGGACGGAGAGGCGCAAGAAAGGGGATCTGAGCAGCAACCGGAGAAAGCAAAAGAGGCAAAGCCTAGACAGATGCCGCTCCTTTATCAACTTGCGCGGTTACTGAGGCGCCCGCGTCCAATCAACCGCCACGCAGTGCCCAAGGCCGCATGCTATTAGGGCCCGCGGCGCTTTGCACTTGCCCCTTCGCCCCTCTGCTCGGCCAAGTCCGGGCGCGCCTTCGGCCCGGGGGCTACTGTCGGCGTTCTGGGAACGGGGGTCCCCAGACTTGCCTTCCTGCGGCCTGCGGCGTGGCTCAAAAGGGGGCCTAGCACGGCCATCTTCATCAACACAAGCTCAAGACCCTCGCGAGGGGCCAAGCCTCGCGGGGCGGACGACAAGGAGCTTCCTCAGGCACAGCCTCATCAGGCTGGCTCACGAGGAGGCAGAGAGATCAAGGCGGGGTACCTCACGAGGTGCCCATGACGCAAGCCATGACGACCAAGGGCGCCAGGCGGGTGCCAGCCCGCGCAGTGTCCTCCTTTCCTCTTTGGTGCAAAGGGAGCGAGCGCAGGCGAGAGCATCAAGCAAATGCATCCATTTCGGTGCAACAAGACCAAGACCAGCCCAACGGCAGGGAGGAAGTCATTGTGGAGCCCAAGCAGGCGTCACCACCAGAGCCTTTGACAGGCGAGGACCAACTTTAGTCAGGATAAGTGTACCCAATGTTCCCCTTCAAAATGGACAATTGTTGGCGCCCTTCCTGCTCAATATTTGGGAAGAGGCCCAGGGCCTTTGCCTATAAATAGGACTAGCCACCCCCAGGGTAGAGGCATCTGGCATCTATCTGGAAGAGACAAGATCCTCACCAAGAAACCAGTAGAGAGAGCGACTGAACTCCCCCTAGTAGTTCATCGCACCAACCAAGAACAGACCCTCGCGAGGCTGTTCTTCCCTGTATTGTTCATCATCAGCCCAAGAGGCAATCCACCACACCACACACTGGAGTAGGGTATTACACCGCAATGGTGGCCCGAACCAGTATAAACCTTGTGTCTCTTGTGTTGTTCCTTTTGTAGTTTAGATCCTAGCGAGTCGGCGAGGAGCAGGTAGGTAGAGGGCGAAATCTCCGTGTGCACCCCAGTGTTCAAACCTCAAGGGTCTGTCGGAACCCGAAATCTGACACTACTGAGCGAGGCACAGAGACACAATGTTTGCGAGAGAAACCAATTGACAGATTACGACCAGATCGAGTTGTCACCCTTGTGCTGTCATTATTAGGGTGGGTGGGGGAGGGGGAGGGAGAGAAAGACGTATCGAGAGTGTGCGCGGTAGGCACAGAGGCACAACTAGCAAGTGTGTGTATGTGTGTGTGTTTGAAAGAGGGAGAGAAAGATTTATCGAGAGTGTGCGCGGTAGGCACAGATGCACAACTAGCGAGTGTGTGTGTGTGTGTGTGTGTGTGTGTGTGTATGTGTACGTGTTTGAAAGAGGAGTAGATTGATTACTATCAAGATTGAGGTGCCACCCTACTCCTTCGGTGTCGGGTAGTGTGTGTGTGTGTGTGTGTGTGTGTGTTTGAGAGAGAAGGCAATTGATAGATTAGTATCAAGATCGAGGTTTCACCCTACTCCTTAGGTGTCGGGAAGTGTGTGTGTGTGTGTGGGTGTGGGGGGGGGGACAGTGACACTTACATATCTCTACTCTTATAAAAACAAAGTTAGTGATGATGGTGTTCCTGCCATCCTGCAATATAGGCCATCCGATTTATATCTGACGGATAGGAACAAAACTATGACAATTTTGCAAAAAGATACCCACATCCCTCTCCACATTTGCAAATAAGGCATTCCCTCGTTCATCCTTTTCTTCCACAAGATAAACTACTCATACAAATGCATCTTGATGTTCCGTGCAACGCATGGGCATCTTGCTAGTAGGTAGAAGGAGTTTGTGTGACACATATCTTGCTATATTAAGGGATAGGTAGATAGCATGTGTGCGAGGCATACTTAAAGCATCATGAAGATAAACAAACGGTGTGCATGCAAGTGCCGAAAAAAGGAAGCGAGAAACAATGTGTACGCGCGCGCGCACGTGTGTGTGTGTGTGTGTGTGTGTGTGAGAGAGAGAGAGAGAGAGAGAGAGCGAAATCTCGAAACAAAAGGTGCTCTGCTGGAATCCCATTGTATGTATTCATATGGTTACGGAACTCGAGTTAACCTTATGCATATGTGTGAGAGACATAATTATACTTTGAGACATTGGTGGCTGTGGGTGGGTGGAATTAAAGGGGTGGGCGTGTTCGACAGAGAGAGCGTGTGTGTTTCTGTGTGAGAGACTTGTAGGACGGGTAGAAAGACGAATTCTAACCTTGACGGAGGGAGAGAAATACACAAAGTGCGCATGTGTGATTCTGATGCCCATAGGGAAATCAGATATGTATGCTTGTGAGAGAGATTGCACAATTCATTCACATATCACTATATAGAGATCTTGGACGTGCATCGCTTGAACATAAATCAATATCTACTTCGTATCGTGGCCAAAGGTACAATATCGATTCAACGCTATAAAGATTGGACACTAGCATATCACTTTTTTTTGATCTAAATAAACCTTTTCAGTTGTGCATGCCAAAGTTACAGTGATGTTTCTTCAAACAACCAATGTAGCTATCATGTACATGCACCATTGTTACTCTTGCATTCAAATCAATTAGTCTTGGATGATTTAAGGTTCTATTATGAAGTAATATATGTAATATTCATATATGAATTCAACGGGTATGCAATTTATGAAATGGAGGCTATGTAATCATATGAGTTAACACTTTTAAGTAGCGGACTACAATATCCATTTCTTTTTGTACGCCTCTACACTAACAAGTCAATGCATTATGTTTAAATTAAATAACCAGTGGCACTAAATTATCTATTTACACGAGAAATACATAGGCTCAGTGTTTGATCCCTTTTTTTCTGAACGCGCCTCCACACACGTACGATTGGCCATGCCTGTGTGAACATCCAAGTTATCGGCGTATCATCCCGAGTTATTGTCTTTTTTTGGGGGTGGACTTCACACCAGTTATTATCTGCTGACGCGTGCCCCATGTACACAGTCTCACATGACATTCGTGCTAGAACGGTCCAAAATTAGTTCAAATTGGATATGAACGATCCTGCGGGCGGCAAAATCTCCCGCCTCCTTCTAAAATTTCCACCACCTAGTCTTTAGCATGCGAAATTCCCCTTTTGTCCTTGGTGCACGGATACCAATAGTTACAATACCGCCCTCATCTACATAATAGGTCGGGGCTGCTTTGGTAACTTCCGGTTCCCCCCACCACACGGCACCCCCATTTCCTCTCCCCCTCCCGCAAAAACGACTAACTCCATCGTGACATGTTATTTGTATGTCAGTTCTATTGGCCAAGTTTCTTAGGGACAGTTATTACGAGTTATCCTAAGAAAATAAGCACCTATGAATATAAGCTCCATGTAGTAAGCCAACCAGTTCTTTTCATAGCCTTCCTTTTCAGCTTATCTTTGGTATGATCAGTGAAAAGTCTAGATTGCGTTATATTTTTTTAATTTTGCTGCCCATATGAAAATTAATTTGACTTGCAAACATCACAAATTGAACCCAGTGCAGTAATTAATATGATAGGAAAACATACCATCACTATTTGTTCAAAGTGCAAATACAAAGATACCATCTACTTGGCACAATCTACTTTGGTCAATGTCTTCCATAGAGATCCCATTGCCTAATTTAAACGAAGAACACATGATCCACATTTAAATGAAGAACAATTATTTAACTAAATTCAATGGTCCAAATGGCTGGTTATTATCATATAGCAGTACCACCTGAAAGCATCATATAGCAGCAGCAGCTCATAGCAACTCATGATACAGCAGCAGCAACAGCAGTGTGCAATTCATTATATACCAGCAGCAGCTCATAGCAATTCATCATATAGCAACAGCAGCAACAGCTCATAGAAATTCATCATATAGCAGCAGCAGGAGCAGCTCATAGCAATTCATCATACAACAGCAGCAGGAGCAGCTTATAGCAACTCATGATATAGCAGCAACAGTAGCTCATAGCAATTCATCATGTAGTAGCAGTAGCTCATAGCAATTCATTATATAGCAGAGCAGGAGCAGCTCATAGCAATGCATCATATAGCAGTAGCAGAAGCAGCTCATAGCAATTCATCATATAGTGGATCAGAATGAAAATTTGGCAAAAAAATCAGAGGAGATCCTCACCTTGTTGGATGAGCTCATCCTTCAACACCACCTCAAGGCCATGGCCTGGGAGGAGGGGAGAGGGAATAAGGTGCCTTCTTCCGCAATGTGGCATCAGCCGTAGTTGTGCGGCGCCCGCCGGAGTAGTGCATTGGACGGACCACAGTGGAGCAGCTGCTGGAGACCATGAGAATGAGGGGTGGCGCCAGAGGGAGGAGCAGCCTAAGAGATTTGCCCCTACCCGCCGTCCATGTAGCCTAGTTAGACAGAGCATCGTCGAGGACTAGGCCAGATGGGACCAGTGGCGACGGCTTGCTAGAGGAACTATAGTGCTGCACGCAGGGGATCGAGGTAGAGGGAAAGGGGAGAGGAGATGCAAGCGGGCAGGGCAATGAACGCTTGCGTGTTTGTTTTTTACTTGAGGGTCAGGTGTGACGCGAGCATGAGCAGTTGCATTTTAAGTGTAACATAGGTAGACAACAGAGTCATTTCACTATTCCCCTTCCCTTCAATTTTTAGTGAGGTTCTACCCGAAACACCCTCCTCCAAAATGAAATAAGTTAAGCCCAAGCCCATAACTCAAAAATGACTTCTTTACATCATTTATGGCTTATTATGACAATAAGCCTTGAAAAGGCGGAATCAAACTGGCCCTTAACCTGCAATTCAATTGTGTGTGCAATGATGAATCACTCCTGCCTGCTATAGTGTACATTTAAGCATCATCATACATGGCATAACCTAATACATGTGCATTCTATTGTAGAATCTGGAATATGCAATGTTTATGTTAGTTCATATGTTGCACATGATCTTTAAATGCCCCTTAAATCTGGTCAGTCAAGTGATGGTCTTTAAGCCTCCTTCTTTGCTTCTTTTCTTGATATATAATATTTGCTCACACATCTGTTCAATTGCTTGTTTGCATCAGCCAGCCATACTAGGACTGTTTGCTTTGATTACTTGTTGTTCTTGACCTAACACTCTAACAGAGCTTGTCAACAATTTAAACACTAAGGGTTGCTATAGTGGGGCCTTGTCTAACTCATAGGTGACATAAAAGTTTGGCTATACACTAAAGTAGGCTCTCCAAGAATATCTGGAGATCCAGTTCGAAGGTATGCCTAGTTTTTACATAGTGCAGACATAGTAAATGTTGATTTCATTGTGTGCAGGTGCAAGAGATGTGGCATGTTTCATTATGTGGTGTTGTTTTGTTATAACCTCATCCTTTTGCGTTCATAGACTGGAAAGTATGCATATTTATCTTCCAAGGAGACGAGTAACTAGTTTGTATCACCTTGTAGAGGGGGTGCAATGAAGATAAGATTGAGGATTTCCAAGTACAAGATGTTAGGAAGGAGCCTTGCAAGAGAAGTAGGAGCTGCGCTGAGCCTCTTTAACCAGTTAAGGTAAGTCACTGTATCCAACTCAACAGTTCAATTCCTTGTTTGTTTCGGGCATAGTTAATTTGCTCTTTTCAATTGCTTTATTTGTCATCAATTAATGAGATGCCCAAACAATGATGCCTGATGTTGGGTACTTGTATAACTATTAGTTGACATAATTAAAGGCCTTACCATTTAATTACTCTGCCGAAGTGTGCCTGAAGCTTTGAAGTCTATTAACCAACTATTATTGCATGAGGCTCACAATCTAGTTTATACTAGGCTAATGATTGCATAGTTTTGCTTGTTGTAGTAGGTTTGTGTGAATCCCTCTTCTGTTCATCATGCTCCCTAAGACTTTAATTGAGCTATAGAATGGCCAACTACTTGCTTACTTATACCCAACGTGCTGTCTAAATTTGTAACTTGTCTGTGTTTTGGATTG
The DNA here is from genome assembly GCF_018294505.1 of Triticum aestivum. Lineage (NCBI taxonomy): Eukaryota > Viridiplantae > Streptophyta > Magnoliopsida > Poales > Poaceae > Triticum > Triticum aestivum. Next base: position 520,784,165 of record NC_057798.1, on the reverse strand, counting down.
GGCCCCAACATCACGCTCCTCTGGTGAGCTAAGAGAGATTTCTTTATGCAGGCTGCACAAACTACCTTTTTATAATTTTTAAAATATCACCTGCTTATGCTTCATGACGTGTAACATTATTGTTAGTCCTCTTTTGCCATGTACAAAATAGTCTGTCTTGCTCGCTTCACTGTTGTAACTATATTTATCCCTAGTCATTTGTACTTACAGAAACATTTTAGGATGAAGTGACATTTACACAAAGATCTGCGAGCAGTGCGGCATGGCCGTTACCGAATGATTATGGATTGGAATTGGAATGTACTGATGTTCTCGATCATCAACTAGAGGTGGCAAGACAACATGTACATGATTCTCAGCGTACAATCAACAAGTTGAGACTGGACATGCAGGTATTAGATGCAGGAGTCAAAAAATGAAACAAGACACTGAGGTAACCATGAAGGAATTGGAGATTTTGCAGACTGAAATTTGTGCTATCTGAATCCGGCCAATCCTATTTTCTGAAGAGATTATAGTTCAAATGGTAAGTTGTGTTGATGCATGTCCATGATGTATGAGCTTTATTTGTCCAGTGTATGTATTTTGTTGTTTGTGTATGCTTTATTATCACTGGTGCCGAACTATAATGCCAAGTGGGTATATTTGGCTGTAATTTCTTTATTGTATAGTGTAGGATTATTCTGTGTTTCTATGCCTTCTTTTTATTGTATAGTGTATGTTTTTTAGAGGCGATAGTATAGAGTAGGATATTTCTTGAATATGTTGTATCGTTGAAATGGGGGGCAACACGCCCAAACACTTCCTGGAAGCCATACAGATGAACAAACATGTGCAGTCAAAGTGGGCCTTAATTGGGCTGCTCAAAATAATATTAAGTGGATCCCAAATGATGTGGCCCACCGTAACAACGGCTCTTAGCAGGCCGTCAATAGGCCTAAAGCTTGATAGGGTCGTATATATGGAAATGGCCCACGGGCCTTTAGCAGGCCAAAATAAATGTCAATCTTGTCTCGGCCCTTTTACTTTACGGGCCAGTTAGAGGTTGAAAGTGTTATGGGCAGAGGAGGCCTAATTTGCAAACTAGGCTTTTAACAGGCCAAAAGTTGCGTTGGGCTGAAATGATGCCCTGCGGAACGTGGGCCCCTAATGGACCTAAAGTCAAAGGCCCAACTGTTGTGCGGGCCTTTAACAGGTCGAGGGACAAAATGGGCTAAGAGTTGGCCCATTTACCGAATGGGCTGAGGACAGGCCTAAAGTCACAGCGGGCTAGAATTGGCCCAACTACAGACTGGGTCGAGAAAAGGCCAAAAGTGGTTTCGGGCCGTTAACGGGCTGGAACTGACGATGGGCTGCTAACAGGCCGGAAGAAGCTCGGCCCGCAATTGGGCCCAAAAACATAGCGAGCCATTAACGGGCTTAAACTGACGACGGGCTGGAAATTGTAGAATCTAGAATGGGCCTTTGATGGGCCAATTCTATGTAACTTGTATGGGCCGTACTTGTAAATGGGCCTGACTCAAGTAGGCAGCTAATGGGTCGGCTCGCTTATTTTGACAGGCCCGGCCTTTTGACCGGAATGGGCCTCTGTTGGGCCGTGCCACGTGTCGATGTATCATAGGCGGCTCTTGTCCAATGAATGGATGACATCTGTCCCAACGGTGAGGCAACACGTGTTTCCTCTGGCCAATGAGAATTTTACATGTGGAAAATCCCCATTGGTCTTGGCTGTTAGCGGGTTATGGGATCCAAAACTGGACCCAATAGCTTAACGGCGTCCCGTTATGGTGGATGCCACGTGTCGGTTACCCTTGACAAAAGCACTTCTATGACGCGCGATTTATCCTCATGGAAGTGGAAACTTCTGTGATGATAATTTTGGTAATGGCATGGAACACTTCTACGGCAACATAGGTATGAATATCTTGATTCTGTCATTAAATCGTCATGGATGTACATGCATGACAGAAAACGTGACCTACTGTGACAAACACGTAGCATCACGGAAGTGTATTTTTTTGTAGTGTTACCTCAGACCTACGGGTCCATAGCTAGTAGCTAGATGGCTTCTTCTCTCTCTTTGATTCTCAATACCATGTTCTCCTTGATGTTCTTGGAGATATATCCGATGTAATCTTCTTTTGCGGTGTGTTTGTCGAGATCCGGTGAATCGTGGATTTATGATCAACTTATCTATGAATATTATTTGAATCTTATCCGAATTCTTATATGCATGATTTGATATCTTTGTAATTCTGTTCAAACTATCAGTTTAGTTTGGCCAACTAGATTGGTTTTTCTTGCAATGGGAGACGTGCTTAGCTTTGGGTTCAATCTTGCGGTGTCCTTTCCCAGTGACAGTAGGGGCAGCAAGGCACATATTGTATTGTTGCCATCGAGGTTAAAAAATGGGGTTTACATCATATTGCTTGAGTTTATTCCTCTTCATCATGTCATCTTACTTAAAACGTTACTCTGTTCTTCATGAAATTAATACTCTAGATGCAGGCAGGAGTCAGTCGATGTGTGGAGTAATAGTAGTAGATGCAGGCAGGAGTCGGTCTACTTGACACGGACGTGATGCCTATATTTCATAATCATTGCCTTGTATATCGTCATAACTTTGCACTTTTCTATCAGTTGCTCAACAGTAATTTGTTCACCCACCGTATTATTTGCCATCTTGAGAGAAGCCTCTAGTGAAACCTATGGCCCCCGGGTCTATTTTCCATCATATTAGTTTCCAATCTACTATTTTCCATCATATTAGTTTCCGATCTACTATTTTCCATCATATTAGTTTTCGATCTACTATTTTCCATCATATAAGTTTCCGATCTACTATTTTGCAATCTTTTACTATCAGATCTATAAACCAAAAAACTCAAAAATATTTTATCTTTTGTTTATCTATCTCTATCAGATCTCACTTTTGCAGGTGACCGTGAAAGGATTGATGATGACCCACAAGTATAGGGGATCTATCATAGTCCTTTCAATAAGTAAGAGTGTCGAACCCAACGAGGAGTGGAAGGAAATGACAAGCGGTTTTCAGTAAGGAATTCTCTGCAAGCACTGAAATTATCGGGAACAGATAGTTTTGTGATAAGATAATTCATAACGGGTAATAAGTAAAAAAGTAAACAAGGTGCAGCAAGGTGTCCCAATCCTTTTTGTAGCAATGGAAAAGCCTGGACGAACTCTTATATAAAGCAAAGTGCTCCCGAAGACACATGGGAATTTCTGTCAAGCTAGTTTTCATCACGCTCATATGATTCACGTTCCTTACTTTGATAATTTGATGTATGGTTGGACCAGTGCTTGGGTGCTGCCCTTACTTGGACAAGCCTCCCACTTATGATTAACCCCTCTCGCAAGCATCCACAACTACGAAAGAAGAATTAAGGTAAACCTAACCATAGCATGAAACATATGGATCCAAATCAGCCCCTTACGAAGCAACGCATAAACTAGGGTTTAAGCTTCTGTCACTCTAGCAACCCATCATCTACTTATTACTTCCCAATGTCTTCCCCTAGGCCCAAATCATGGTGAAGTGTCATGTAGTCTACGTTCACATAACACCACTAGAGGAGAGACAACATACATCTCATCAAAATATCGAACGAATACCAAATTCACATGATTACTTATAACAAGACTTCTCCCATGTCCTCAGGAACAAACGTAACTACTCACAAAGCACATTCATGTTCATAATCAGAGGAGTATTGAATAGCATTAATAATCTGACCATATGACCTTCCAACGAATAAACCAACTAGCATCACCTACAAGGAGTAATCAACACTGCTAGCAACCCACAGGTACCAATCTGAGGTTTTGAGACAAAGATCGGATACAAGAGATGAACTAGGGTTTGAGAGGAGATGGTGCTGGTGAAGATGTTGATGGAGATCGACCCCCTCTTGATGAGAGGATTGATGGTGATGATGATGGCGGTGATTTCCCCCTCCGGAGGGATGTTTACCCGGCAGAACAGCTCCGTCGGAGCCCTAGATTGGTCCTGCCCAGGTTCCGCCTCGAGACTGCGGTGCTTCTCCTGAATGCTTCCTTCTGATTTTTTCCAGGGCAAAAGACACCATATAGCAGAAGATGGACGTCAGGGGCCTGCCAGGGGCCGCACGAGGCGGGGGGTGCACCCAGGGGGTAGGGCGCGCCCTCCACTCTCCTGGCTGACTGGTGGCCCCCCTTTGGTGCTTTCTTTGTCCAATATTTTTATATTCCAAAACTGATCTTCATGGAGTTTCAGGAATTTGGGAGTTGTGCAGAATAGGTCTTTAATATTTGCTCCTTTTCCAGTCCAGAATTCCAGCTGCCGGCATTCTCCCTCTTCATGGAAACCTTATAAAATAAGAGAGAAAAGCATAGGTATTGTGATATAATGTGTAGTAATAGCCCATAATGCAATAAATATTGATATAAAAGCATGATGCAAAATGGACGTATCAACTCCCCCAAGCTTAAACCTCGCTTGTCCTCAAGCGAAAGCCGATATCGAAAAATATGTCCACATGTTTTGAGATAGAGGTGTCGATAAAATAAAATACGTACATGAGGGCATCATGATCATTCTTAGAACAAAAACATACATTTTATCATATGATCTCTTATGCTAAAGTAACAATCTATTCACAATGTAAAGTATGAATCAGAAACTTCATTGAAAACTAACAAACTATGATCTCAGTCATTGAAGCAATTGCAATTTATCATAACATCGGAAAGAGTCAATATAAGAGCTTTTCAGCAAGTCCACATACTCAACTATCATTTAGTCTTTCACAATTGCTAACACTCACGCAATACTTATGGGTAGAAAGTTCCAATCGGACACATAGGAAGATAGGGGCTTATAGTTTTGCCTCCAACCTTTTACCTCAAGGGTAATGTCAACATAATATTTTATAAAAACCTACATCCAAGTTGATATATATATATATATATATATATATCAAGATCTTTCCAACACATAGTGCTTGCCAAAGGATAAAGTGTAAAAAGGAAAGGTGAAGATCACCATGACTCTAGTATGAAGGTAGACGGTAAAAGTAAAAGATAGGCCCTTCGCTGAGGGAAGCAGAGGTTGTCGTGCGCTTTTATGGTTGGATGCACAAAATCTTGATGCAAAATAACGTCACTTTATATTGCCACTTGTGATAGGGACCTTTATTATGCAGTATGTCGCTTTTATTTCTTCCATATCACAAGCTCGTATAAAACTTATTTTCTTCACATTAATAGATCATACATATTTAGAGAGCAATTTTTATTGCTTTCACTGGTGACAACTTACTTGAAGGATCTTACTCAATCCATAGGTAGGTATGGTGGACTCTCATGGTAAAACTGGGTTTAGGGATGTTTGGAAGCACAAGTAGTATCTCTACTTGGTGAAAAGAATTTGGCTAGCATGAGGGGGAAAGGCAAGCTCAACATGTTGGATGATCCATGACAATATAACTTATTCGGATATAACAAAACATATCCAACATCAACTTTTTAGCATGTCATATTTTAATAAGTGCTCACAATCATAAAAGATGTCTAAGGTAGTATATTTATATGTGAAAACCTCTCTTTCTTTATTACTTCCTATTAATTGCAACGATGACAAAAACTATGTTTGTCAAATCTCAACAACTTTTATTCATCATACTCTTTATATGTGAAGTCATTACTCTCCACAAGATCAATATGATCTTCTTATTGTTTTTTATTCTTTCTTTAATTCCCTCAAGATCATAGCAAGATAGCAAAGCCCTCAACTCAAAACTACTCTTTATTATATATAGCTCACGGACTCGATTACATAGATAGAGATCAAGACAAAACTCAAAGCTAGATCATACTAAAACTTTATTCTACTAGATCAAGATATAACCAAAGTATCGAACTAAGAAAACGATAAATATAGGAGTGTGATGGTGATACGATACCGGGGCACCTCCCCCAAGCTTGGTAGTTGCCAAGGGGAGTGCCCATACCCATGTATTTATGTCTCTTTCTTCGGAGGTGGTGATGATGGAGTTGTTGATGAAGTAGTGCCACACATCGAGCGAAGGAGATGCTCCAATTTAAGATTGATGCCCTTGAGTGCGGTGATATGTTCTTGCAACAAAATATTTTCACGCGTGAGATACTTGTTTTGTATGCGAACTATTTCAATGATCTTGAAAGCTTCAATTTCAGTAGGGGTGAGATGATTGTAGTAAGGTCGAAGGATGTCTTCTTCTTTTGCTGTCGGGACTTGGTCTTCCGCGGCCTTCTTGATCTTATCACCTTCCTTGATTTCCCCGAGTTCTTCTCACTTCGTCTCTATCTTCATTAGCCAAGCATCGTCACCCGCGTTGTTGGAGGAGGGGGACGACATGATGCTTGACCTTGAAAAACTCTGGCAGAAAACCGCTCAAAACGAAATAGGAGATTTTGTCATGCTGCGGTGGTCAAAACCTTCGGGAGATTATATAATGAATTTTTACCGACCAAAAGAAGTATCATGCAAGACAACAGAGTCCAGAGGGCACACACGCTGGCCACGAGGCAAGGGGCGCGCCCTCCACCCTCGTGGCTGCCTCGTGTCTCTTTCGGACTGCTTTTAATTTTCCTAATTTTCTAAATATTCCAAAACGGAGTGAAATTGCTATTTGAACAGTTTTGGAGTCGGTTTACTTACCGTACCACATACCTGTTCCTTTTGGGAGGCTAAAACATTCTGCAAAGTGTCCCTTATGTCCTCCTCCGGGGTTACGGTGATAATAACATTGGTTTCAACATTTATGGGATTAACTGAGATATAATGTTTGATTCTTTGACCGTTTACCACCTTCGGATTTGTGCCTTGGGCGTTATTGATTTTTATGGCACCGGAATGATAGACCTCCTCGATAATGTAAGGACCTTCCCATTTAGAGAGAAGTTTTCCTGCAAAAAAATTTAAACGAGAGTTGTATAGCAAAACATAATCACCTACATTAAACTCACGGTTTTGTATCCTTTTGTCATGCCATCTTTTAACTTTTTAATTAAACAACTTGGCATTCTCATAGGCTTGGGTTCTCCATTCATCAAGCGAGATAATGTCAAATAACCTCTTCTCACTGGCTAGTTTGAAATCATAATTGAGCTCTTTAATGGCCAAATATGCCTTATGTTCAAGTTTGAGAGGTAAGTGACATGCTTTTCCATAAACCATTTTATATGGAGACATACCCATAGGATTTTTATAAGCAGTTCGATAGGCCCATAATGCATCATCAAGTTTCTTAGACCAATTCTTTCTAGATCTATTAACAGTCTTTTGCAAAATCAATTTAATCTCTCTATTACTCAATTCTACTTGACCACTAGACTGAGCATGATATGGAGATGCAATTCTATGATTAACATCATACTTAGAAAGCATTTGACGAAAAGCACCATGAATAAAATGTGAACCACCATCAGTCATTAAATATCTTGGGACTCCAAACCTTGGAAAAATAACTTATTTAAGCATCTTAATAGAGGTGTTATGATCAACACTGCTAGTTGGAATAGCTTCCACCCATTTAGTAATGTAATCAACAGCAACTAAAATATGTGTATATCCATTATAGGAAGGAAAAGGTCCCATATAATCAAAGCCCCGAACATCAAATGGTCCAATTACAAGTGAATAATTCATAGGCATTTCTTGACATCTCCTAATATTACCAATTCTTTAGCATTCATCACAAGACAAGACAAACTTACGGGCATCTTTGAAAGGAGTAAGCCAATAAAAACCGGATTGCAATACCTTATGTGCAGTTCTATCTCCAGCGTGGTGTCTAAAACGTCTCCAGCGTATCTATAATTTTTTATTGCTCCATGCTGTTATATTATCATTCTTGGATGTTTTACAATCATTTTATAGTCATTTTATATCATTTTTTGGTACTAACCTATTGACATAGTGCCCAATGTCAGTTGCCGTTTTCTGCATGTTCTTTACATCGCAGGAAATCAATATCAAACGGAGTCCAAGCGCATCGAAACTTCTTGAGGATTTTTTGGGCCAGAAGACATCCAGTGGGCCAAGGAAGCACCTGAGAGGAGCCTCGAGGGGGGCAGCACCCACCAAGGCGCGCCTGGAGGCCCAGGCGCGCCCAGGTGGGTTGTGCCCACCTCGGGTGCCCCCTGAACCGCCTCTTTGCTCTATAAATACCCCAATATTCCAGAAACCCTAGGGGAGTCAACGAAAATCAATTCTAGCCGCCGTAGAGTCCAGAACCACCAGATCCAATCTAGACACCATCACGGAGGGGTTCACCACTTCCATTTGTGCCTCTCCGATGATGCGTGAGTAGTTCTTTGTAGACCTATGGGTCCGTAGTTAGCAGCTAGATGGCTTCCTCTCTCTCTCTCTCTTGATTATCAATACAATGGTCTCTTGGAGATCCATATGATGTAAGCCTTTTTGCGATGTGTTTGTTGGGATCCAATGAACTTTGAGTTTATGATCAGATCTATGTTTTTATCCATGAAAGTTATTTGAGTCTTCTTTGATCTCTTATATGCATGATTGCTTATAGCCTCGTATTTCTTCTCCGATGTTTGGGTTTTGTTGGCCAACTTGATCTATTTATCTTGCAATGGGAAGAGGTGCTTTGTAGTGGGTTCGATCTTACGGTGATTGATACTAGTGACAGAAGGGGAACCGACACGTATGTATCGTTGCTACTAAGGATAACAAGATGGGGTCTATATCTACATAAATAGATAAATAGATCTTGTCTACATCATGTCATCGTTCTTATTGCATTACTCTGTTTCTCCATGAACTTAATACACTAGATGCATGCTGGATAGCGGTCGATGTGTGGAGTAATAGTAGTAGATGCAGGCAGGAGTTGGTCTACTAATCTTGGACGTGATTCCTATATAATGATCATTGCCTGGATATCGTCATGATTATTTGAATTTCTATCAATTGCCCAACAGTAATTATTTTCCCATCGTTTGCTATTTTTCTCGAGCTCGGCCACTAGTGAAACCTACGACCCCCGAGTCTCTTTTCATCATATTTGCCTTTGCGATCTATTTTCCTTTGCATTTATTTTCAGATCTATTAAACCAAAAATACAAAAATACCTTGCTGCAATTTATTTGTTCCGCGATCTATTTATCCTATCTACCACTTTTACCCCATGTTATTTGCCTATCTTGATACGCCATACCCGAAAGGGATTGACAACCCCTTTTACACGTCGGGTTGCGAGTATTTGTTATTTATGTGTAGGTGCTTTTTACATGGTGTGAGGAGGTTCTCCTACTAGTTCGATAACCTTGGTCTCATCACTAAGGGAAATACCTACCATCGCTATACTGCAGATCCCTCCCTTTTTGGGGAAATACCGACGTAGTTCTAGCAGACATCAAAAGGAATTTCTGGCGTCGTTGCCGGGGAGGATCTTCAACATCAACAAGGTTCCTAATCACAAATATCATGTCCTCGTAATTTACATTATTTGCCATGTGCCTCTCCGTTTCCTCTCCCCCACTTCACAAAAATTTGCCGTTTTATTCGCCCTCTTTTTTGTTTGCCTTTTTCTTGTCAGATCTCTTGTTTGCTTGTGTGACCATGTGTCTTCTATTTGCTTGCATCTTTGCTTGCTAAAAATCTATTGATATGGATCCTCATCCACTAGCTAATCTTTTTAAGAGATCTAATTATGTTGGACCAGTTGCTAGTGATTTGTGTGCACTTGATTATCTCTATGAAGTTTTGCTTGAGATTCGTGAATCTGAAAATTGTGACGAAGTGCTAAAAGAAGAAATTCATGAAGTGATTCATGATAGCTCCTTGAATGAAAAGCATGATTGCAAGGGTGTTATTATAAATTCTATTAATGTCAATTATGCTAGTAATAGGCAAAACCCCAAGATTGGGGATGCTAATTTTGATATGTCCTCTACTTATTGCAAAGATCATGATTGGGGTGATTCTTCTTATGATCTTGAAATTTATTTAAGCCTAATGATGAATATGTTTGCGATAATATTGAAAGTGGGTTTGGAAGAGTGTTAACTTTAGGTAAAAATAATCCCACATATTTGGAGAGTGTTCAACCTTATGAAACTTTTGATAAAAGTGGGCTAGGAGAGGTCATGACTTCATTTCCTGATAATCCCTCTATTTTGGAAGAGTGTCAACTTTGCATGCATGTAGGTCATATAGAGAATATGTTATGTGATAGCTATATTGTTGAATTTGAGTATGATCCTACATTTAATTATTATTAGAGAGGAAAATATGGTTGTATAAATTTCAATGCTACTAATTTATCTCTCGTCATGTTAAGATTGCTATGGTCTCTTTCTTCTTCCTTGCCTATGTTGGATGTTTTTTGTCTTGATAATTTGGTTGCCTACAAAATGTCTATGCATAGGAAGTATGTTAGAATTAAATGTGTTTGTCACATTTTTATGATGCTCTCTTTGTGCTTCAATTCTTGTCTTTCATGTGAGCATCATTAAAATCTCATGCATATCTTAATGGCTACAAAGGAAGAGCTTGTTGGGAGGCAACCCAATGAATAAAATTTATTTTTGCTTTTTACTTTCTGTTTTTGTGTGTTAGCACAATTGTGCTACTGTTATGATTGTGTTTGTTTTGTTTTAATTATTGTTTGTGCCAAGCAAGGCCTTTGGGAAGATTTGGGTGAAAGTTGATTTGATCTTGCTGAAAAACAGAAACTTTTGCGCTCACGAGATTATTTGTCATTTTTAACAGAAGAGCGCTTTTGAGTTTATTATTTTGGCAGAAGATTAATAGATAAATTTCTTAAGTCCACCAATTTATTTCAGAATTTTTGGAGTTACAGAAGTATTTGAAATATTCAGATTGCTACAGACAGTTCTGTTTTTGACAGATTCTGTTTTCTTTGCGTTGTGTGCTTGTTTTGATGATTCTATGGTTTTTTTTGATGAGTTTTTGCTGACGATTCTATGGTTTTATTTGATGAGTTTTTCCATAGAAAAGTTGGAATACAGTATATATAATGCAAAAACAAAATAAGAATAGGTTTGCAACAGTACTTATAGTAGTGGTTTGCTTTCTTATACTCACGGATCTCACGAAGGTTTTGTTGAGTTTTGTGTGATTGAAGTTTTCAAATTTTGGGTGATCTTACGATGGATGAAATAATAAGGATTATCAAAAGGCTAAGCTTGGGGATGCCCGAGGCACCCCAAAATAATATTTAAAGTAGGAAGCAACTAAGCTTGGGGATGCCCCCGTGTGGCATCCCCGCTTTCTTCTGACAACCATCGGTATTTTACTTGAAACTATATTTTTATTCATCACATACTATGAGTTTTGCTTGGAGCGTCTTGTATGATATGAGTCTTTGCTTGTTTTTCTTTGTGTTAGAAGTGTTGAATCCTTGTTGAACACACCTTTTTGAGAGAGCCAAAAATTATGCTATGCTTGCTCCTATGCTTCACTTAAATTTTTAGAGCCATGGATTTGCTCTAGTGCTTCACTTATATCTTTTTGAGCATGGTGTGCTTTGTTATTTTTGAAGAAATACTCTCATGATTCACTTATATTTATTTGGGAGTTAGTTAAGAAATTCCCTCTTGCTTCACTTAGATTATTTTGAGAGAAAGAAAAATTTATGCTCATGTTCTTCACTTATATTTGTTTGAGCTTATGAAAAGCAACATATGAAAATAGTCCCAAAGTGATAAATATCGAAGGAGGATATAATAAAAACTTTCATGAAGATAATTGGACAAAATGAACTTGATTTTTAGTAATGGTTTTGAGATATGATGATATGATATGTGAGTCATGTTGATGAATAATTATGCTTTAGTAAGAATATTGATGTTAAGGTTTGTGATTCCCTATGCAAGCACGAAAGTCAATAGTTATGCAATGAAATTTATATCCTAATTATGGTGCACTAGTCATCAACCCGTGCTTCTGCACGGGCTAGCAATTTGAAAATGTCAGACAATGAATATTAATACAACATCATTATTGTTTAAATCATGTACAAATTAAATAAAATATCAAATTCCTATTCACTTTTTATAATATAATAACATATATAATATTTCTTAGTTCTACATATTTTGAAAAATATATAATCTTTTCTCTGTTCCTATTAGTGGAAATCACATGCAACCAAAAAAACTACGGTGATAATTATTCCTACCATTTTTATTTTTGACTTTAATATCTGATAACTTTGAAAAAAAACATTGAAATGGTTTGTATTTCTTTAATTTTTAATATATTTAGTTTAATTTGGTAGACCTTCAATCATATATTTTATTTTGTTAGGTACCATGTCTTATTCTAAGTTGGAACTAAAAAGTAGTTCCTTGCATTTATATCACATATAGTTAGTGTGTTGTATTTCAAAAGTAGTACCGTGATATGATGCTTCCTATCACCCGGTAATTAATATCTTCAAGGAAAAAATAGATACGTTGTATAACTCACTTTGTAAATATATTAGGATAGACCTCATTGGCCAGAGATGAATTGTGGATTGTCCAGAAAAAAAGGCAAATTGGGAAACGTGGGCATTCTTTAAAGTGACATCTTACCAAGTTTATGTTTCCTTCTTCATGGGATGTGGCTGGGCTATTTTCCATTGATATCCGTAGACTTTTATGAATAATATGATGCTCTCAAGTACGCACACAACAATAGTATTTACAAAACACATACAAATATCGAGAGCAAAAACTAGGAAGTGGGGAGAAACGGAAGCCTGCCATTTGTATCACAAATGATTAGTATGATACATGTGCACTCATATACACCATCATGTCGTTTGTAAAAATAGTAGGATAGAAAGTACTGGTCCAAGACGTATTTTGGAGGCCCTCACATTCACCAGTGACAACCTATAAAAAAATTGGTTTTCTGTCACTAAAAAGAAGTAGTTTTTCTATCCAAAAGACATTAGGCAAGGCTCCTCCAACGTCATTTTCTTCTATTAAAAAGTTAAATTAATTATATACAGCGGATAGATATGTACAAAGCACGAACTGGCTGCAGTACACATATTTTTGAAATGTACCATCTAACTTTTGAAACATCTAAAAAATTTGCATAGAAAATAGCCATATTGTATATGAAAATCAGAAACCTCTGTTCTATCTTCAGATACGCTAATTGGAAGAACTACAAATGTGAGATTTCTGAGTACCGTTGAAAAAACTTCAGTGCGCAGGTGATTTCAATATATCTCGTATGAATTTGATTGCTCATCGCAGAATATATGTGAATCAGTCTAGGAGTCCAGGTCTAACTGGTCAACTTTGTTTTCTCCACCTTTGTATCCAGCAAACCCAGTCATATACTACATGTACACAAATTAGATGGCTCAGATTACTTTCTCTACGGTGTAATCTATTAATTAGAGCAAAAATCTAACATTTTTTGTGCAGGCCACCCTAAATTGAATTGTACGTACACATGTATGTTCTAGGTCATCAAGCCATCCACTTTCACGGGCTAGCATGTCAGGTGATATCTTATTTGATTTATTTGGTGCGTATGGATTTTTGTAAGCATTATATATATTTCCAGCAAAAACTTTGGAATGTGTATTCAAGTATTATTAAAAAGGTGACTAAAAAATATTTGGACTATATGCATGTACATATCTAGATTGTACTCCTTCAGTTTGCAAATGAGTAATTCAAGTGAGCGGCTGTGGATATATATTTGTTCCGACAAAAATCGCCATCATAAGTTCTAGTAACTCCATATTTTTTTTACCCTAAAAAAACTCCATGTTTTTTTTAACTCCACGTTCTTTGTCTAGGTAAAAACAAACTGGTGGTCGCCATGTCCGGCTAGAGGATATTCAAAGCAGTAAATCAGCCAAATCTTGTTTTAGTCGGATGGGCCAGCCGTATGTAATCAAAACTCAAGTGTCCAGATCGTAACTGTATTGTTCTTTATTTTTGCAGGCGTGTCTCCTTATATTCTTTAATTTTTATATCTGCATTGCATGTCCGCTTCGTTTAGTATGTTAGTCATGTATATACTAAACTTTTCTCCCATGGTTAATCCTAGCCGCAAACCATAGATCTAAGTGCCTGATTTTTTTTGATGATGTGGATTATTGGAGAATTATGTACGTGGTTTGTTAGGATGCTTGTTTTTTTGTGCTAGTCATTACTTACGTGTAGGTTGAGTCAGAACCTTTTTGTTCTTTTTTTCCTTGCAACAAACATAAGCGTGGGCGCTCAGGATTATTTTTGTACGTGTGGGATTAATCCTATTCATGTACGTACGTGTTGTTTCTTTTCTTAATTAGGCAACGTCTTCCAGTAATAGATCTTGTCCATCAGATTTAATATCCAATGGTTAAATTAATTTTGATGATGTGGATTACTGTAGAGCCTCTTATGGTGCCTCCAATCCCATGGTTAATCCTAGCCGCAAAACATAGATCTAAGTGCCTGATATTTTTTGATGATGTGGATTATTGGAGAATTATGTACGTGGTTTGTTAGGATGCTTGTTTTTTTTTGTGCTAGTCATTACTTACGTGTAGGTTGAGTCGGAACTTTTTTGTTCTTTTTTCCCTTGCAACAAACATAAGCGTGGGCGGTCAGGATTATTTTTGTACGTGTGGGATTAATCCTATTCATGTACGTACGTGCTGTTTCTTTTCTTAATTAGGCAACGTCTTCCAGTAATAGATCTTGTCCATCAGATTTAATATCCAATGGTTAAATTAATTTTGATGATGTGGATTACTGTAGAGCCTCTTATGGTGCCTCTAATTAGTAAATATAAGATTATTCGGTGTTACTTATGCTTAATGCTTGGGTACGAGATTTTTCGCTTTTTGGTTGGTCGCTTCTTAATCTTTTTGCTAGCCTTCATTTTGCACTAAGTATGATCAGTACTTGTGCATCCAAAACACTTTAAACCAGTTTTGCCATATGAGTCCACTATACCTACCTATATGCGGTATTTCCATGTCGTTCTAAGCAAATTTGCATGTGCCATCTATAATTTGCAAAATATATTTCTCTTTTGTGTGCTCTACCGCTCGCGAGGCGGTTAAGGGTGACCAATATTTTCCATGCTAGATGTGTTATTCTCACGATGAGTGTTTATTCACTTGTCATTGCACGAGAGTACGGCAAGTATTTGGGATGCCCAGTCCTGAAATGAAAAATGAATTTACTTTATGTTGTCAAATAATAAATTCCTTGGAAAGTGTTGGTATGGAGGGTACCCGTGGATACTGTTAGCCGTGGAAAGTGAAAGTAATGGTGGAAAAGGAATACACTTTATTTTCTGTTTGGGAACCGCCTATGATGTATCTAGCATGGAAAGTATTGAGATCTCTAAGTCGTTTTCATTGGTAGGAAAAGTATGCCTCTCAAAGATATAATTATCTCTCAATTTAAGTTTTGAGCTCTCGCACCTCTACAAATCCGTACTTCCCTCCGCGAAGGGCCTTTCTTTTACTTACGCAATTCTTATTTTGAATTTGAGTCTTCATCTTCTTTTCTAAAGCACCAACTAAGGGGCACTATGATAGTATTTGACCATTGGGTGTAGCTAATATTTGCGTGTGTTTCATGAATGGATCAATGATTGAGCATAATGGGCTAGGGATAACTTGCTTTAGTGTTGATATTTTGAAAGGCATGGTTGCTTGTTGGTATGCTTGAGTATTAAAGTCTTCATGTCAAAACTAGACTATTGCTTTGAATCATATAAAAGCCCATATGTCCATGCTATAAAGAAAAGAAATGTGATGAACATGTTAGGCAGCATTCCACATCAAAAATTCTATTTTAATCATCGAGGACGAGCAGGAATTAAGGTTGGGGATGCTGATACGTCTCCAGCGTATCTATAATTTTTATTGTTCCATGCTATTATATTATCATTCTTGGATGTTTTACAATCATTTTATAGTCATTTTATATCATTTTTTGGTACTAACCTATTGACATAGTGCCCAATGCCTGTTGATGTTTTCTGCATGTTTTTACATCGCAGGAAATCAACATCAAATGGAGTCCAAACACAGCGAAACTTCTTGAGGATTTTTTTGGGCCAGAAGACATCCAGTGGGCCAAGGAAGCACCTGATGGGAGCCTCGAGGGCGGCAGCACCCACCAGGGTGCGCTTGGAGGCCCAGGTGAGGGAGTCCTGGATTAGGGGGTCCTCGGACAGCCGGACTATATGCTTATGCCGTACTGTTGGACTATGAAGATACAAGATTGAAGACTTTGTCCCGTGTCCGGGTGGGACTCTCCTTTGCGTGGAAGGCAAGCTTGGCAATTCGGATATGTAGATTCCCTTCTTTGTAACCGACTCTGTGTAACCCTAGCCCCCTCCGGTGTCTATATAAACTGGAGGGTTTAGTCCGTAGGACAAGAACAATCATAATCGTAGGCTAGCTTCTAGGGTTTATCCTCTACGATCTCGTGGTAGATCAACTATTGTAATACTCATATCATCAAGATCAATCAAGCAGGAAGTAGGGTATTACCTCCATAGAGAGGGCCCGAACCTAGGTAAACATCGTGTCCCCCGCCTCCTGTTACCATTAGCCTTAGACGCACAGTTCGGGACCCCCTACCCAAGATCCGCCGGTTTTGACACCGACATTGGTGCTTTCATTGAGAGTTCCACTTTCTCGTCACGGTATGGCTTGATGGCTCCTTCAATCGTCTACAACGATGCGGTCCAGGGCGAGGTTTTCCTCCCCGGAGAGATCTTCGTATTCGGCGGCTTCGCACTGCGGGCCAACTCGCTTGGCCATCTAGAGCAGATCGATAGCTACACCCCTAGCCATCAGGTCAGGTTTGGAAGCCTGAATTACACTGCCGACATCCATGGAGACTTGATCTTCGACGGATTCGAGCCCATGACAGGTGCACCCTACAGTCGCGATGAGGATGACCTAGATCTGCCATCGGACGGTGTTCAGGAGATCACACCTACAGCTGCCCCTGCTTTAAATCCGGAGCAGATCGTGCCATCCGAGGACGGGAGGATGGACCCCGCCACGGAGGCCGCACACTCTGCGGCAATAGAGATGAACACAGATTTCACTTCCAAGGAGGTCTATGTCATCGGACCCTTGAACTCGCCTCCGGCCACACGCTCTGAACCACGTGCATCCGTGCCCATCGGATCTAACTAGGCACCTATCATGGAGTTTATCTTTGCGGATATCTTTCAGCACTCGCCTTGGGCGACATGCTAAACCCATCAAAATCTCTCTCCCTGCTAGGAGACTCTGAGCCGAACTATGTCCGGCTTGAGTGGGAAGCGAACGATGAAGGATTTCATTACCCACCCACCACCCACTTAATAGCCACTTTCGACGACTTAACCGATATGCTTGATCTCGACTCCGAAGACATCAACGGTATGGACGATAATGCCGGAGAAGAACGGGAACCACAGCCCTCAGGGCGCTGGACAACCACCTCATCATATGATATATATATATATATATATATATATATATATATATATATATATATATATAGGGTGGACACACCCAAAGAAAGCAATGGCAATGAGGCAACGGGGGATAATCCCCTTGAGAAGCAAACAAAGCGCTGACGTCAGCGACGCTGCTCTAAACCCCGCCATAGCAAAAACCGTGATACCGGCACAAGAAAGAATAATACTGCAGATGATGCTAAAGATAACAATGACCCCGCAGACCCAGCGATGGAGCAGGGCAAGCCAGGGGACGGCAAACACAGTCCAGGGCCGCTGTCTGATTACAGCAATGCCGAAGACAAAACTTATAAACCTATCTCCGGAGAGGAGAACAGTCCGGACGACGATGCACACATCATCTCGGAAAAGAACTTGGAACAAGAGCACCTCCACAAAAGACTTATTGCCACCGCGAGGAGCTTGAAGAAATAGAAGCAACGGCTTAAAGCCGCGCAGGATACGCTCAACCACAGATGGAACGAAGTGCTCGACACTGATGAAGTATACGGCGGTGATCGCCGAACAAAGAGCTACCCAAAACGTAAGTTGCTGCCTGAATTCGATGACGAAGCTATCGCGCCCATTCCGTCAAAAATAATACGGCCGATCTGCCGGACCAACCACCCCGTGGCCGAGACCGAGTGGCTAATGACGCCGCACACAAGTCAGCACACAATCCACGTGAGCACCTGGACAAAAAAGCTGGTATGACCAAGTCCATCTATGGATCTAGGAAACGTGTTCCTATGCAGGATCACGACCACCAAACCGGCTATACTGATCGACTACTAGCTCGAAATCAACACCGCACCCCCTGTGCTTCACCGATGAGGTGCTGGACCATGAATTTCTAGAGGGGTTTAAACCCGTAAACATCGAGGCATACGACGGAACGATAGACCCTGCAATATGGATTGAGGACTTTATTCTTCACATCCATATGGCTCGCGGAGATGATCTCCAAGCCATCAAATACCCGCCCCTCAAGTTGAAAGGACCAGCTCGGCACTGGTTGAAAAGCCTCCCCGAAAATTCCATTGGGAGCTAGGAGGAACTCGAGGATGCTTTTAGGGCTAATTTTCAAGGGACATATGTCTGACCTCCAGATGCTGACGATTTAAGTCACATAATTCAACAACCCAGAGAGACAGCCCGTAAGCTTTGGAACAGATTTCTCACCAAGAAGAACCAAATCGTCGACTGCCCGGATGCCGAAGCCCTAACAGCTTTCAAAAATAGTGTCTGGGACGAATGGCTTGCCAGACACCTCGGCCAGGAAAAGCCAAGGACAATGGCAGCCCTAACAACTATTATGACCCGCCTTTGCACGGGCGAAGACAGTTGGTTGGCCCGTAGCGGCACCAGCGATCCAGGTACATCCGAAATCAGGGATGGCAATGGAAAACCACGACGCAATAAAAACAAGCGTTGAAATAATGAAGACAGCCCAGACAATACAACGGTAAACGCCGGATTCAGGGGCCCCAGACCCGGTCAACGGAAAAAGCCATTCAAAGGCAGTAGAGATGGTCCGTCCAGCCTAAATAAAATTTTATACAGGTCCTGTCAGATTCATGGCACCCCCGAGAAACCTGCAAATCACACCAACAGAGAATGCTGGTTCTCCAAGCAGGCCGGCAAGCTAAACGCCAAACACAAGGGGAGGGAGCCACCAAGCAAAGATGAGGACAAACCTCGCCAGCCGAACACTGGGGGACATAAAAAAATTCCACCAGAGGTCAAAACAGTGAACATGATTTACGCCACCCACATATCAAAGAGGAAGCGCAAACGCGCACTCCGAGACGTATACGCTGTAGAACCAGTCGCCCCAAAATACAACCCATGGTCGGCCTGTCCGATCACTTTCGATTGTAGGGATCATACGACTAGTATTCGGCATGGAGGATCGGCCGCCTTGGTGCTCTACCCAATAATTGACGGATACCACCTCACTCGCGTCCTCATGGACGGCGGCAGTAGTCTTAAGCTGATATATCAGGACACTGTTCACAAGATGGAGATAGACCTGTCAAGAATCAACCAAAGCAGTACTACCTTTAAAGGAGTAATACCAGGTGTAGAGGCCCGCTGCACGGGCTCTTTGACATTAGAGGTTGTATTCGGTTCTCCCGACAATTTTCAAAGTGAAGAACTAACCTTCGACATCGCTCCGTTCTAGAGCGGCTATCATGCACTACTCGGAAGAATGGCCTTCGCTCGTTTCAATGCAGTACTGCATTACGCTTATCTCGAACTTAAGATGCCCGGTCCACGTGGCATCATCACAGTCAGCGGAAACACAGAGCGTTCTCTTTGTGCGGAAGATTACATGGCGGCTCTAGCAGCCGAACCACTGAACGGCCCCTCCAACCCGAGTAACTCATCGGTCTTCGAGACCACGGACATGGCTAGACGTGTTCGGCACACACCTATTTATAGCAGCCTAAATAAATCCGAGCTTGATTAATGGATATGCCCCCATATGTGGTGCTAGGGGCTGCCCGCATGTAAAAGACCCATAGTTCGGCCCGACGCTATTTACACTCAAGAGATCGAATTTTCATGGCTCATTAAAATTAACCGACTTTACGCACGGTCACACCAGATTCTTTAACCTGGGTCTTTCTTCCTTTTTACAGATGACCATCGTGCTATAACCTTCCAGGATACGACACAACGGAGACAAAGGCGCAGACGTGCAGCAGGGCCCCGTTCAAAGGTTTCTTTTTAGATTAAGACCCTGTGTAAACCTTTTTATTCTCTCTTGTTGGCCCACACCCTCCTGGTACTGAAAAGGACCAAGAGGGATACCGACGTTATTGACAAACTTATGATTCGCCGATCTAAAATAGACGTTACAGGGGCAGCAACCAATGTGTTTTTGGGATCTATGCTCTCACCACAGCTGCTCTTTCGTCACGCCGGATTAATGCACGTACCTGGAAATTCAGAGCTCATTATTGAGGGCGGTACTCATCCCAGTATATGTTGTAAAGTCCGAATACCCTCGGGAGTGTTCGACGTCGCGAGTTTGGCCTTATATGCATCAGCTCTGAATCATGTCTTTGGTCAATAGTTGGGTTTGCCCGGCTCCCGTGTTTTGCTACCTTACGTTCCGCTCTATCGGCTAAGGTGGCACCAGGAGAACTACTGCGATTGTGCCCTGGTTCATCCGGATGAGCACCTCAGTAGAGAAAGCCGAAAACTAACTGTCATGGTAAAGCGAGAGACTAGTCAACCACTCGATGACTCAGCGGAATCTTCGCGATTCCTCCGCATTAACGAAGGACCGGTTTCCCGGTCACGTATGTACATGCACCATACTCGGATGAGTGCGGACATACGAGTGGCTATATAGTAGCCCCACTGTCAAATTCCTATGGCTAAGTGAAAGTGTGAAAGCTATATAGTCCGATTGCCTCGTTCGCCGCACTACCACCTCCTTAACGGACCAAGACGTTGGATCAAGTGTGATTACACGCTTTGCCGAACACCCCCGCATTATATGCGAGGGGGCTGAAGCCGATGACTGCAAACTTTCAGGTCATATACATATATACATACGCAGCCGCACAGGAGGCACTACAATACTTTATGGGCAAAAGTATAAACATAGCTTCATTACTAAAAGCATTGTTTTACAATCTAGATACATGTCATTCGAACATGGTATTCTTGGAGCACTGAACCTCTATTAAATGGGCACCTTCTAAGACTTCTTCAAAATAGTGCTCGGGCGAGTCCTGGCCCCCGGGCGGACCCCTGGTTGCAATGTCGGTGGCCTCCATCTTCGCCCAATATGTCTCAACATGGGCAAGGGCCATCCGTGCACCCTCTATGCACGCCGACCTCTTGACAGCGTCCATATGCGGCACAACATGAATAAATCGCTGCACCAAACCAAAATAACTATCCGGACATGGTTCGTTCGGCCAGAGGTAATCCACGACGGCCTTCATGGCAAGCCCGGATAACCTATGGAGATCGGCCCACTTGGCCATTTGCTCATTCAACAGCAACAGGCGCCTTGGAGTACTGAACTGCGACCAGAACAATCTTTCCACCTCATGATCTTCCCGGTCTTTGAAATACTGCGTCGCATCAGCAACACTCTTTGCCAAATCCAAGTATGCGTCTGAAGAACTCCACAATTGATCAAGAGGGGCATACTTCGGATCGCCGAATTTCGTTCGCAATAAAAAGGGCTTCCCAGCCGCGATATCACCGGCTTGTCGAAGCTCCTCCCGAGCAGCTCTGATCTCAGAGCGAGTTTCCTTTGCCGCTTGTAAGGCCTTCTCTAGGTCAGTCGTTTTCGTTTGGTTTTCCCTTTCGAGAAGCTCGTATCAGCTGGCAGCATTTTGTAGCTCCAGAGCCATGTTGGCTATTTTATCCTTACTTTGGCGATGAGCAGCCTGTTTGGCTTTTAATTCATCAGCTTCCTTCATGGCGGCCCGCATTGCTTCTCCTGGCTTGCTCCTTGGCCCGGGCGAGCTCTGCCCGAATGGTCTCCACGGTGGCAGCACCATCTGCAGTCAAAGCATATTATAAATCCTAGCATCATGCCCTTATTAATATTTGCTGACCACCCAAATATACATACCCTGCGCCTCATCAAGCCGCTTGTTCACAAGCGTGATGCCTACATCCGCCACATCGAGTTGCCGCCTCAGTTCGACAAATTCAGCAGTCCGGTCAGCCGCCGGAGCTGCAGCCGCCTGCACACAAAATGGGCGCCATCATTACCAGGGACTATGATCCTCTGCTCGCCTCGTCCGGATGGCAACCAGAGTCTCGGGGGCTACTGTCTATACAAAGTGCACCTTGCATTTACGGTACAATCAAAAAATATCACTTGGCGTACCTCAAAGCCTCTTAGCAGGCTCGTAAAAGCATCATCTAACCCGCTTTTCGCGAATGAATTCCTCTCAACCAGCATACCCATTAAGGTACGATGTGCCTCTGAGATAGTTGCTTGCTGCAGAAGACCCGTCAATGTGTCCAGTTGTATATCAGACAGTCCGGGGCCTTCTCTGTTGGTCTCTCTAGGAGCTATGAACCCCGGACTTCGGGCGGCCGAAGAGTTACCTTCTGGTCTTTGCGGATCGGGACAGATCCTCCGAGATGACACCTCAGGGTCGTCTGCCTCATGAGGCAGGAAAGTAGGAGGAGGCATTTCGCTCTCCATCATCTCCAGAAGAAGATCCCCCGAGGACGAACATTGTTGAGAAGGGCTATGAGCCGGACTGCAAAACATATGTCTCGGTTGTTATTCTCGGGAAAAGAATGGGGCATTCTTACTAAAGTACCTTTGTTCACTTATGGCTCAGTTAACGGCTGGCGCCCCTGTGAGTGTTGTGCGGCAATGCTGTCCTTCGGGGCAGGGCCCCCTGATGAAGGTTTCTTCCCTTGTTTGGAGACCTCTTCTTCCAAATCTTCGGGGGCGGTCCTTTTCTTCCCGTGGGGAGAGGGGATACTAGATTCTCCTCCCCGTGCATCCTCCGCCACGGCGATAGTAACTTTTCCAGTTAGGATGTGTAACGTACCTCCAGCATGAAGTCCGCTTTTGGCTTCCCTATTCCTCTCCTTGTCCTCCCCTGATGGCACATGATAAGGTGCGCGAGCCAACATCCTGGTTAATACAGGATCCGGCAAATCATCGGGTAGAGGGGCCTAACACCTGATCCTCTCCGCCTTTCTTATCCAGTCCTGGCCGAGGGTGGTTTTTTAGAGTAATTTTGTGACAAATATAATGACAGCATGTTCGGTCGAGGAATCACTTACCTATGTATCTGGAAGGTTGCAGTCGAGGTCCGCATCCTCTATGGTGATCGGACACTTTATTCGTGATCCGAAGTATAATTGATACATTCCTTCGAGCGTCCGGCCGAGGAAGTGCAGAATAGTTCGCGTCCTTCCGGGTTGAACTCCCACATATGGAGAGGTCGACGTTGGCACGGCAAGGCCCAACAAACTAGCATTACTTGAATTACTTTGACAAGGCTGATATCCTTCTTGAGGAGGTCCCGAATGCGGCTTTGCAATGTCCGCACGTCATCAACCAATCCCCAGTCCAGCCCCTTGTTGACCCATGATGCAAGCTGTGGCGGAGGGGCAGAGCGGAAGGCTGGGGCGGCCGCCCACTTCCTCCCTCGAGATGCTGTGATGTAAAACCACTCCCATTGCCATAGATCAGAAACTTCCGGGAAAGAACCCTTTGGCCATAAAGCGTCGACACCTTTGCTTATTATAGCGCCTCCGCACTCCACGTGTCGCCCGTCGATCATCTTTGGCTTCACATTGAAGGTCTTGAGCCATAAGCCGAAGTGTGGGGTAATGCGGAGGAAGGCCTCACACATGACGATGAACGCTGAGATATGAAGGAAGGAATCTGGAGCTAGATCATGAAAATCTAGCCCATAATATAACATGAGCCCTCTAACAAAGGGATGAAGACCGAAGCCTAGCCCTCGGAGGAAGTGGGAGACAAATACGACGCTCTCGTTAGGTTTGGGAGTAGGAATAACCTTCCCTTGAGCAGGAAGCTTGTGAAGGATTTCGGCTGTCAGATACCTAGCCTCCCTAAGCTTCTTGATGTCCTCCTCTGTGATAGAAGAGGCCATTCACCGGCCTTGAAGGTTGGATCCAGACATGATTGAAGGTCCGGGGCGCTTGGACTGAACCTTGGGTGTTGGAACTCGAGGTAGGGGAAGGGAAGGATCGGGAGTGGAAAGAAAAGGACAGGTCTTGACCTCTTTGTATAGAGGAAGAATGTCAAGCGTCCTCTGCGCGGCCGTTTGAAACTTACCTAAACCGAGGAGTCGTACTAATGGAGCGGTTGGGTTACCCATGCCCGTATTGATGAGAATCCCGTGTTAAGGCGGACACAATCTCTGCTTCGACAAGACGTGCCAATAAAATTGCCTCGCCAAATGTGTAGTGTCAGGTTGGGAAAAACAATTTGGATAATGACCAGCCCACGACGTGATGTCACGCTATGGAAAAATTGTCAGCATATTAGACTTGTGGAATACTGTGCTCTCTACAGTGGTATGTGGAATTTGTTTTACAAAGCCGGATACGATTCATGTGTTCAAGATCTTCTTTGGAGTATTCGGAGAAGGAACCCGCCTTGCAAATCCCGAAGACAATCTGCGCGCCGGACTCATCATCATTGAAGCCTGGTTCAGGGGCTACTAAGGGAGTCCTAGATTAGGGGGTCCTTGAACAACCGGACTATATACTTATGCCAGACTATTGGACTATGAAGATACAAGATTGAAGACTTCATCCCGTGTCCGGGTGGGACTCTCCTTTGCGTGGAAGGCAAGCTTATTCGGATATGTAGATTCCCTTCTCTGTAACCGACTCTGTACCCTAGCCCCCTCCGGTGTCTATATAAACCGAAGGGTTTAGTCCGTAGGACAAGGACAATCATAATCATAGGCTAGCTTCTAGGGTTTAGCCTCTATGATCTCGTGGTAGATCAACTCTTGTAAAACTCATATCATCAAGATCAATCAAGCAGGAAGTAGGGTATTACCTCCATAGAGAGGGCCCGAACCTGGGTAAACATCATGTCCCCCGCCTCTTGTTACCATTAGCCTTAGACGCACAGTTCGGGACCCCCTACCCGAGATCCGCCGGTTTTGACACCTACACCAGGCGCGCCTAGGTGGGTTGTGCCCGCCTCGGGTGACACCTGAACCGCCTCTTTGCTCTATAAATACCCCAGTATTATAGAAACCCTAGAGGAGTCGACGAAAATCAATTCCAGCCGTCGAAGAGTCCAGAACCACTAGATCCAGTCTAGACACCATCACGAAGAGGTTCACCACTTCCATTGGTGCCTCTCGGATGATGCGTGAGTAGTTCTTTGTAGACCTACGGGTCCGTAGTTAGTAGCTAGTTGCCTTCCTCTCTCTCTCTCTCTCTCTCTCTCTCTTGATTATCAATACAATGGTCTCTTGGAGGTCCATATGATGTAAGCCTTTTGCGGTGTGTTTGTTGGGATCCGATGAACTTTGAGTTTATGATCAGATCTAATTTTTTATCCATGAAGGTTATTTGAGTTTTCTTTGATCTCTTATACGCATGATTGCTTATAGCCTCGTATTTCTTCTCTAGTATTTGGGTTTTGTTTGGCCAACTTTATCTATTTATCTTGCAATGGGAAGAGGTGCTTTGTAGTGGGTTCGATCTTACGGTGCTTGATCCCAGTGACAGAAGGGGAACCGACACGTATGTATCATTGCTACTAAGGATAACAAGATGGGTCTATATCTATATAAATAGATAAATAGATCTTGTCGACATCATGTCATCATTCTTATTGCATTACTCCGTTTCTGCATGAACTTAGTACACTAGATGCATGCTGGATAGCGGTCGATGTGTGGAGTAATAGTAAAAGATGCAGGCAGGAGTCGGTCTACTAATCTTGGACGTGATGCCTATATAATGATCATTGCCTGGATATCGTCATGATTATTTGATGTTCTATCAATTTCCCAACAGTAATTGTTTTCCCACCGTTTGCTATTTTTCTCAAGAGCACTAGTGAAACCTACGGCCCCCGGGTCTCTTTTCATCTTATTTGCCTTTGCGATCTATTTTCCTTTGCATTTATTTTCAGATCTATTAAACCTAAAATACAAAAATACCTTGCTGCAATTTATTTGTTCCGCGATCTATTTATCCTATCTACCACTTTTACCTCACGTTATTTGCCTATCTTGAGGTGCCGTACCCGAAAGGGATTGACAACCCTTTTACACGTCGGGTTGCGAGTATTTGTTATTTGTGTGCAGGTGTTTTTTACGTGGTGTGAGGAGGTTCTCCTACTGGTTTGATAACCTTGGTGTCATCACTAAGGGGAATACCTACCGTCGCCATACTGCATCATCCCTCCTCTTTGGGGAAATACCGACATAGTTCTAGCACACATAAGTGTCCTCCGTAAGCCTCGGAGTGACACTTGCGTAGGATCTGTTCCTGTTCATGCTGAGGTACACAACGTCTAATAACACCATCTACTCCTTCTTTATACAGGTGTGGATCATCCCAAAAGTAATTTATTAAATCATAGAAAAACTTTTTCTTCTGCTGGCATGTGAAACTAGGTGGTATAAATTTAGCAACAATGTAATTATCATAATCAACATACCAAGGAGCAGTACGAGAAGCATTTATGACAGCTAATTGTTCATCAGGAAAGCTATCATCAATAGGTAGTAGGTCATCAAGAACATTTTCTAACCTGATAAGTTGTGTGCAACGGGGTTCTCAGCTCCCTTTCTATCAATAATATGCAAATCAAATTCTTGTAGCAAGAGAACCCATCTAATAAGTCTAGGTTTAGCATCTTTCTTTTCCATAAGGTATTTAATAGCAGCATGATCAGTGTGAATAGTTACTTTGGAATCACCAATATAAGGTCTGAACTTATCACAAGCAAATACAATTGCTAAAAATTCTTTTTCAGTAGTAGCATAATTTCTCTGGGCACTGTCTAGAGTTTTACTAGCATATTGGATAACTTTTAATTTCTTATCAACTGTTTGTCCTAGTACAACACCAACATCATAATCACTAGCATCACACATAATTTCAAAGGGTAAATTCCAATCAGGTGGCTCAACAATAGGTGCAGAAATCAAGGCTTTCTTAAGTATTTCAAATGCTTCTACACAATAATCATCAAAAACAAAAGGAACGTCTTTTTGCAAGAGATTAGTGAGAGGCCTAGAAATTTTAGAGAAGTCTTTAATAAACCTCCTATAGAAACCAACATGACCAAGGAAACTTCTTATACCTTTGATATCTTTAGAACACGACATCTTTTCAATAGCATCTACTTTAGCTTTATCAACTTCAATACCTCTTTCAGAAATTTTATGCCCCAAGACAATACCTTAATTAACCATAAAGTGGCACTTCTCCCAATTCAAGACAAGAATAGTTTCTTCACATCTCTGCAAAACTCGTCAAGGTTGCTTAAGCAACCATCAAAAGAAGTTTCGTAAATGGAGAAATCATCCATGAAAACCTCAACAATCTTTTCACAAATATCAGACAATATAGCAGTCATACATCTTTGAAAGGTATCAGGTGCATTGCATAAACCAAAAGGCATACGTATATAAGCAAAAGTACCGAAAGGGCAAGTAAAAGTGGTCTTTTCTTGATCATCTTTTGACACACGTATTTGAGAGAAACCAGAATAACCATCTAGAAAGCAAAAATGTGTATGTTTGGATAGTCTTTCTAGCATTTGATCAATAAAAGGTAAAGGGTAATGATCTTTTCTAGTAGCTTTATTTAATTTGCGGAAATCAGTTACCATTCTATAACCTGTAACAATTCTTTGTGGGATCAATTCATCCTTATCATTAGGAACAACAGTAATACCTCCTTTCTTAGGGACACAATGAACAGGACTTACCCACTAACTATCAGCAATAAGATAAATTATACCTGCCTCCAGAAGCTTTAGTATTTCATTTCTTACCACTTCTTTCATCTTAGGATTTAACCGTCGTTAGTGATCAACAACTGGTTAAGCATCTTTCTCGAGTTTTATTTTGTGCTGACATAGAGTGAGACTAATGCCCTTAAGATCATCAATAGTATATCCAATAGCAGCACGATGCTTCTTCACAGTTTTCAATAATTTCTCTTCTTCATGCTCTAAAAGGTTAGCACTAATAATAACAGGATATATCTTCTTTTCATCAAGATAAGCATATTTAAGAGTATCAGGTAATTGTTTAAGCTCAAACACGGGATCTCCCTTGGGTGGAGGAGGATCTTCGAGAATTTCTACAGGTAAGTTATGTTTCAAAATAGGTCCTTGCTTAAAGAATACTTCATCTATTTCCCTTCTTTCATTCATAAACATATCATTTTCATGGTCGAGCAAATATTGTTCTAAAGGATAATTAGGAGGCACGACAATAGAAGCAAGACCAATAATTTCATCTTTACTAGGCAAGTCTTTATCATGGGGTTGTCTATGAAATTTAGCAAAATTAAAATCATGAGACATATCCCCTAAACCAACAGTAAGAATATCCTTTTCGCAGTCTATCTTAGCATTAACAGTATTCAAGAAGGGTCTACCAAATATAATGGGACAAAAGTCATCTTGTGGGGAACCAAGAACAAGAAAATCAATAGGGTATTTAATTTTTCCACACAAGAGTTCAACATCTCTAACAATCCCAATTGGTGAAATAGTATCTCTATTGGCAAGCTTAATAGTAACATCAATATCTTCCATCTCAGCATGTACAATATCATGCATAATTTCTTTATATAAGGTATAAGGTATTGCGCTCACACTAGCACCCATATCACATAAGCCATGATAACAATGATCTCCTATTTTAACAGAAACAACAGGCATGCCAACAACAGGTCTATGTTTACCTTTAGTATTGGGTTTAGCAATTCTGGCAGCTTCATCACAGAAATAAGTAACATGCCCATCAATATTATCGACCAAGAGATCTTTAACCATAGCAATACTAGGTTCAACTTTAATTTGTTCAGGGGGTGTAGGTGTTCTAGCATTACTCTTACGAACCACAGTTGAAGCTTTAGCATGTTCCTTTATTCTAACAGGGAAAGGTGGTTTCTCAATAAAAGTAGTAGGAACAATACGATCTACATTATAAGTGATAATTTCTTCTTCAACTTTAATAGGTTCTACTACCTTTACTTCAATGGGAGGATGATATTTAAACCGCTTCTCCTTAGGGAGATCAACATGCATAGCAAATGATTCACAGAAAGAAGCTACTGTTGGCGTTCTGGGAACGGGGGTCCCCGGACTTGCCTGCCTGCGGCCTGCGGTGTGGCTCGAGTGGTGGCCCAGTACGACCCATCTTCATCAGCGCAAGACTCAAGACCCTCGCGAGGGGCCAAGCCTCGTGGGGCGGACAACACAAGACTTCCTCAGGAACGGCCTCGCTAGGCAGGCTCGCGAGGAGGCGGAGAGATCATGGCAGGTACCTCGCGAGGTGCTCGTGACGCAAGCCGTGACGATCGAGACCAGGCGGGCGCTAGGAGGGCATTGGCCTGCGCAGTGTCCTTGTTTCCTCTTTGGAGCAAAGGGGGCAAGCACATGCGTGGAGTACCGAGGCATCAGGCAAAGGTTGCCATTTCAGTGCAACGAGACCAAGACCAGCAGAGCGGCAGGATGGAGGTCACCGTGGAGCCCAAGACGGCGTCATCACCGGTGCCTTTGGCAGCTGAACACCAACTTTAGTTAGGATAACTTGTACTAGATGTTCCCCTTCGAAATGGCCGTTGTTGGCGCCCTTCCCTCTCAATATTTGGGAAGAGGACCAGGGCCTCTATATATATAGGGATAGCCACCACAGTAGTGGGCATCTGGATCCCATCTCATCAAGTACTCATTAGACCGAGAGGCGATCGAACTCATCCAAGCAGTTCATCGCACCAGCCCAAGAACACCTCTCACGAGGCAGTTCTTCCCTGTATTGTTCATCATCAGCCCTTGAGGCAATCCACCACACCACACACTGGAGTAGGGTATTACACCACAACGGTGGTCCGAACTAGTACAAATCTTGTGTCCCTCGTCTTGTTTATCATTTAGCTTAGATTCTCGTGAGGCGATTGGACGTGGAGTGGTAGGGGGAAGATCTTCGCGCGCACCCCAGAGTTCGAACCTTAAGGGTCTGCCGGAACCCAACATCCAACAGCTACTATCTTAGAGTCAAGTCCATATTTAGTGCTAAATTCATGAAAAGCATCGGTATCCATAAAAGATTTCACACAATCAAACTTAAGGTTTATACCAGACTCCTTACCTTTGTCGAGTTCCCAATATTTAGAGTTGTGTTTAATTATTTCCAATAAATCCCATTTGAATTCAATAGTCTTCATCATAAAAGAATCAGTACAAGAAGTATCGAGCATGGAGCAATCATTATGAGAAAGCCGAGCATAAAAATTTTGAATAATAATTTCTCTTGAGAGCTCATGATTGGGGCATGAATATAACATTGAATTAAGCCTCCCCCAAGCTTGAGCGATACTTTCTCCTTCAAGAGGCCAAAAATTATATATATATATATATATATAATTCCGATCATGATGAACCAGACGCATAGGATAAAACTTCTAATGAAATTCCAATTTCAATCGTTTGTAGTTCCATGATCCAATATCATCACATAGCCTATACCATGTCAATTCCTTTCCATTCAAAGATAAAGGGAAGACCTTCTTCTTGACAACATCCTCAAGCATACCTGCAAGCTTAAATAATCCACAAACTTCATGCACATAGATTAGGTGCATATCGGAATGTAATGTTCCATCTCCTATATAGGGATTAGGTAGCAGTTTCTCTATCATACCCGAAGGAATTTCAAAGTAAATATTTTCAGTAGGTTCATTAGGTAGAGGAGCATATGTTTGCACTTCTGGTCAGGGTGAAGATACCCCGAACAAGCCCCTCAAAGGATTATTTTCCATAGTAACAAGTGACAGTAAATTTCAGCACACTATATAAATGTTTCCTTACCAAATTCCACTTAGCAAAGGCGCTTCACTCCCCGGCAACGGTGCCAGAAAAGAGTCATGATGACCCACAAGTATAGGGGATCTGTCTTTTCGATAAGTAAGAGTGTCGAACTCAACAAGGAGTGGAAGGAAATGACAACGGTTTTCAGTAAGAAATTGTCTGCAAACACTGAAATTATCTGTAACAGATAGTTTTGTGATAAGATAATTCGTAATGAATAACAAGTAACAAAAGTAAACAAGGTATAGCAAGGTGGCATAATCCTTTTTGTAGCAAAGGACAAGCCTGGACGAACTCTTATATAAAGCAAAGTGCTCTCGAGGACACATGGGAATTTCTGTAAAGCTAGTTTTCATCATGCTCATATGATTCACGTTCTTTACTTTGATAACTTGATATGTGGGTGGGCCGGTGCTTGGGTGCTGCCCTTGCTTGGACAAGCCTCCCACTTATGATTAACCTCTCTCGCAAGCATCTGCAACTATGAAAGAAGAATTAAGTTAAACCTAACCATAGCATGAAACATATGGATCCAAATCAGCCCCTTACGAAGCAACACATAAACTAGGGTTTAAGCTTCTGTCACTCTAGCAACCCATCATCTACTTATTACTTCCCAATGTCTTCCCCTAGGCCCAAATCATGGTGAAGTGTCATGTAGTCGACGTTCACATAACACCACTAGAGGAGAGACAACATACATCTCATCAAAATATCGAACGAATACCTTCACATGATTACTTATAACAAGACTTCTCCCATGTCCTCAGGAACAAACATAACTACTCACAAAGCATATTCATGTTCATAATCAGAGGAGTATTGAATAGCATTAAGGATCTGAACATATGATCTTCCATCGAATAAACCAACTAGCATCAACTACAATGAGTAATCAACACTACTAGCAACCCACAGGTACCAATCTGAGGTTTTGAGACAAACATCGGATACAAGAGATGAACTAGGGTTTGAGAGGAGATGGTGCTGGTGAAGATGTGGATGGAGATTGACCCCCTCTTGATGAGAGGATTGATGGAGATGACGATGGCGGTGATTTCCCCCTCCCGGAGGGATGTTTCCCCGGCAGAACAGCTCCGCCGGAGCCCTAGATTGGTCCTGCCCAGATTCTGCCTCGAGACGGCGGCATTTCGTCCCGTAAGCTTCCTTCTGATTTTTTCCAGGGCAAAAGACACCATATAGCAGAAGCTGGATGTCGGGAGCCATCCAAGGGGGCGCGCCCTCCACCCTCATGGTTGACTGGTGGCCCCCCTCTGGTGCTTTCTTTGCCCAATATTTTTAATATATTCCAAAACTGATCTTCGTGGCGTTTCAGGACTTTTGGAGTTGTGCAGAATAGATCTCTAATACTTGCTCCTTTTCCAGTCTAGAATTCCAGCTGCCGACATTCTCCCTCTTCATGTAAACCTTATAAAATCAGAGAGAAAAGGCATAAGTATTGTGATATAATGTGTAGTAACATCCCATAATGCAATAAATATGGATATAAAAGCATGATGCAAAATGGACGTATCAATTGACAACCCCTTTATTGTGTTGGGTGCAAGTGTTTGATTGTTTGTGCAGGTATTGGTGATTTGTGTGTTGTCTCCTACTGGATTGATACCTTGGTTCTCTAACTGAGGGAAATACTTATCTCTACTTTGCTGCATCACCCTTTCCTCTTCAAGGGAAAAACAAACGCAAGCTCAAGAAGTAGCAGCCGGTAAGAACGCTTCCCAGAAGAAGAAGAAGAAGGGCAGAGCCAACAAAGAGACTGGATGTTTCTACTTCAAACAAAAGGGTCACTAAAAACGGAACTTCAAGAAGTACTTAGCAAATAAGAAGAACAGTTCTTCAGACAAAGGTATAAAAGTTATACAATATTAATGTTGTTTTACTTGTTTCTGTATGTCATAAGTATTTGATACTAATCTATTGCTTTTAATTTGCAATCTAATATAGGAACTACATAAAGATCACAAGTTTGAGAGGAAATAAAGACAAGATGATAGTCAAGGATGGTGATGGGATCGCTACTCAAGACTGGTGGAGTCTATCTTCAAGATTTATCTTAGGGTCGAATGATAGTTATTATGTTCTAGGGTTGTATAAGATATTATGTTTTGGATTATGCAATAGGCATTCTTATAAAGTTTTGAACAATAGTTGTTGAAGTAATTATAAGAATATTTTTTGGATTTACCACAAGTTTCGATGGTTTATTCATGAAATCTTGATTTAAAGTACTACAACATTTATGCTAAACATCTTAAGAAGACTGATAAGTTCCACATGAATATATCTCTGCTTGGATACATCAGGGACAATCTCCATATAGATGAAGTATTCGATCATCATGATCGATAAAATACATAACGATGTATAAAACCAATCGACAGAAACAGAGTATGGTGGATAATTTAACTTCATTAAAATACGTAAAAATGTTTTACTCGGACTGAAATATTTGAATAGTTCAATAGAATTTCAGAATTTATTTGAAGAGTTCAAATATTTTAATGAAGATTAAGGATCATTATGACAATTGATATTGTGATTCTTCATTTGAAGAAATAGATCTAAAGTCATAAGTTTAGCAAGATCGTTTGAATGATCATGGAATTATTCTATCTCCTATTTATAATCAGGGTATAACTGAGACAACAAAATATACACTAAAATAGAAAAACCACGTATACATCTTGTTAAATGAAATCATATGAGATATAAACATTATTTAACTAGATGACAGTTGAATTGTAGGTTTATATGATTTCTCCCACTGAAATATCTGAAAGATAAAATGTTTGTCATGGAAAAGGGTTTTCTTGTCAAAAGAATAAGTGGGAGGATGTTATAGCTTGAAAAATTAGTGAATCTTTTAACGGTACAAAACTACTCGAAATTTGTTTTGATAAATTATTTACAAGATATACCGTTAGTTACTACATTAGATGTAGGAAATTCTAAAAAACATGATCAAGAACATCGTTGAATTTATGAAATGACATGACAAAGTTCTTTTTAGCTTGTAAGAAGATGAACGTAAACACTACAAGGAAACAAAGGTGGCTCCTAGCTCATAAGGAATGTCCCTTGGCCATGCACACCAGAATGAAAATTCATATACAATAAGTTTGGAACTTAGTTGTTATTTTTTGACAAGTTTAGAACTTGATAATACTTCAAGGAGTGTGGAGTAAAATAATGATTTCAAAACAAGTTTCCTAAATTGAGAAAAAGGATCTATGAATGATACAACCAGAAAAAGTTTTTATCCTCAAGATAACCGGATAAATGTGCAAACTTCAAAAACCGTTGGAAGATTTGAACTAGAATTTTTGTGTAAAATTCAGTGGGAGTTATATAATATTTCTAAGTCATATATATGTAAGACATATCATGAAATATAAATAATATAAAGCTCCTAAGTACTAACAAAATAGTTTTGTACAACTCAGTGGGAGCTGTATAAAGTTTTTAATCATGTCGGGGGATGGACCCCGGTGTCGGTGTCAAAACCGGCATATCTCGGGTAGGGGGTCCCGAACTGTGCGCCTAAGGATCAAAGGTAACAGGAGGCAGGGGACACGATGTTTTACCCAGGTTCGGGCCCTCTTGATGGAGGTAATACCCTACTTCCTGCTTGATTGACTTTGATGAGTATAGGGGTTTGATCTACCTCGAGATCGTAATGGCTAAACCCTAGATGTCTAGCATGTATGATTGTGATTGTCTCTATGGACTAAACCATCCGGTTTATATAGACACTGGAGGGGCCTAGGGTTGTACAGAGTCAGTTTACAGAGAACGGAAGATGCATGATCTGAACGCCAAGCTTGCCATCCACGCAAAGGAGAGTCCCATCCGGACACGGGGGAAGGTCTTTGATCTCATATCTTCACGGCTCACTAGTCCGGCCCATATCACATAGCACGGACGCCCGAGGACCCCCTAGTCCAGGACTCCCTCAGTAGCCCCTGAACCGAGCTTCAATGACGATGTATCCAGCGCACAGATTGTCTTCGGCATTGCAAGGCGGGTTCCTTCTCCGAATACTCCAAAGCAGTCTTCCGCACATAAAGAGTTGTATTCGACCCTGCTTAACACTTACAACCCTAAGCTGTCAAGGCAACGATACTTAAAGCAAAATAAGTCACGTCCACGGGCAACTTTTTCGGCGAGACATTATGTTCTGGCCCTGTTGTTATTCTGAACCGTTTACAGCCCCCGCTTCACGTTTCGAGGCACGGCCATCGACACATCTTGTCAAAGCACAGATCGTGTCCCCTTATCACGGGATCCTCATCAATGCGGGTTTGGGTAATCCAACCGCACCGTTCGCACATCTCCTTGGGAATAGGCAAGGTTTAAGGCTCATGAGGGGGCGCTTGATATTCACTGCCTCTATAAGAGGACAAGGACCCATTTGTTCACCTCACGCCTTCTTCTTCCTCTGCCCTTCCGTCCACGAGCTCTAGCGCCCAAGTTCTAAACTTTCCCTTCGCCCCAACTTCTCTGGCAATGGCTGGATCCGATTTCTAGGGCAAGTGGATGGCCTCCTCCGTAACGGAGAAGACATCAAAGATCTACGTGAGGCGAGGTACCTTACGGCGGAGATTAAACACATGCTTCCAACCCCGGGGTAGGTCATCCCCACCCGGAGCCTCGTGAGAGGGTGGTATTTATCCCCCACTTCCTCCGAGGACTTGGGTTCGCCCTCTATCCCTTCATTCGAGGTCTCATGTTCTACTACAGGCTGGATTTCCATGATCTGGCCCCGAATTCCTTCCTCCACATCTCGATGTTCATTGTTGTGTGTGAGGCATTCCTCCGCGTCCCCCCACACTTCCGCTTGTGGCTCAAGGTCTTTAATGTGAAGCCGAAGATGGTCGAGGGCCAACACGCCGAGTGCAGCAGCGCCATGTTGAGCAAGCTCAACCATGTTACCTGGCCCAAAGGGAGATTCATGGATACTGTCAAGGTATGGCAGCAGGAGTGGTTCTACATCACCAAACCCCGCGGCACCAAGTGGGCGGCCGCTCCTGCTTTCAAATCTAGGCCTCCGCAGTGGCTCGCGTCCTGGACCAACAAGGTTCTAGACTGGGGATCCCCTGACGAAGTATCGATGCTGCAAAAGCGCATCAAGAGCATGATAGCAAAGGACATCACCCTTGCTGACGTGATCCAGGTGATGCTTATCCGCCAATCTCTTCCCTGCCAACGATGGTCTCTCAAAATGTGGGAGTTTAATCCGGAAGGGCCATGGATCCTGCAGTGATTCTTTGGCACGACGCACAAAGGGATCTGGAAGCTGCTCTTCAAGAAGCAGAAGACGTGGCCAAGGACGTATGACGACACCGGCCTCTACTGCAACAATCCGGCATCCCCAATAAGTATCATATTTCTGAACATTACTTAGCTCGTCAATCTTAGGGAGGGGTACTGAAAATTCCATCTCCTGAGTAGGGTTGGATAAAGAAGGTGGAATGGATTAAGTGTCTGGCCCTGCTCCCCAAAAATCTAGACGAGCCTCTGTTGATGAGGATGCTGGTCCCGGCGCCCTACCAGGCGCCGCCGAAGAAGGACAAGAAGAAGAAGAGCAAGGAGGCCGAAAGTGGCCTCCATCAAGAAGATACTTCGGGCGCTATGTCCGGAGGAACCGAGGCTCCTTCCTCTCATGGGGGAGAAGAAGATGAGGAGGAGGAGGAAGAAGAGAACCCTCCTCTCAAAGGGAAAAAGAGGGCGGCCTCCGTAGATCCGGAGGAGGGGGCGTCCAAGAGGGGAAAGATATCCCTCTTAGATGATTCGGACTCGGGCACCGAAGCTGTCCCCAAGGACCGCCCCCGAGCCAAGCCCCTTGCTGAATTGTAAGTACCTTAGGATGCCTTATATACATCCGATCTTTTTATAAATTGTAAGAATAATCAAATTACATGTTTCAGTCTGGCTCGTGATATCCCTCAAGAATCATCATCATCGGGGGATCTTCTGCCGGAGATGATGGAGAGCGAGACGCCTCCACCAGCTTCCCCGCCTCCTAGGGCAGACGACACCGAGGTGTCGTCCCAGAGGATCTCTCCGGGCTCCGGAAAAGTGCGGGAGGCGACCAAGACAGCGCCATAGGATAACGCTTGGCTGCTGAGAACATGAGGGGCGCAACCCTCATGGAGACCGACGACGGGGGTCCTGGATCATCCGACCCCGGCCGGATACTTTTCCGGAGACACAAACGACTCCAGAGTTGAATCAGCAACCCCCTCCAAGGAAGGGGGAGATGGCTATTCCGGCGGTGACCTCTACTAATGCAGAGGCGTCGAACATGCTGATGGACGCTCTGCAAAGTGCGTCCGTCTTGGAGGAGCACCATACCTTGATGGGTACGGTGCTTGAGAAGATTCAGTCTACTGAAAGTGGGCTGAATGAAGCCTTCACGAGCCTACTAATAGGCTTCGAGGTATGCGATGTAATGTTTTTAGCCGCTTTCCATATGAAAAATCCGCCCGTATATAGATAGTAACCCCTGAGACTCTGTTTGGCCCATGAAGAAGGGCGAATAGAGGATCTATATACATCCGCAGGAAATATCATACTTATCGTTTTGGTAAAAAAACAGGCTTCACTGTTAGTGGCGACCGCTGAGGCTGCCGAAGTTTCCAAACTGAAGTTGATACATCTCCAACGTATCTATAATTTTTGATTGTTCCATGCTATTATATTACCTGTTTTGGATGTTTAATGGGCTTTACTATACAATTTTATATCTTTTTTAGGACTAACCTATTAACCGGAGGCCCAGCAAAAATTGTTGTTGTTTTTTCCTATTTCAGTGTTTCGCATAAAAGGAATATCAAGCGGAGTCCAAACAGAATGAAACCTTCGGGAAAGTTATTTTTGGAACAAACGCAATCCAGGAGACTTGGAGTGGACGTCAAGCAACAAACGAGGCGGCCACGAGGTAGGAGGGCGCGCCCCCACCCTTGTGGCTCCCCTGAACGACTTCCTTCGCCTATATATATATCCATATACACTGAAAACATCCAGGAGCACCACGAAACCCTATTTCCACCGCCGCAACCTTCTGTACCCGTGATATCCTGATACGTCTCCAACGTATCTATAATTTAGGAAGCATTCATGCTATTAGATTATCTGTTTTGGATGTTTATGTGCTTTACTAAGCACTTTTATATTATTTTTGGGACTAACCTATTAACCGCAGGCCCAACCCGTATTGTTGTTTCTTGCCTATTTTAGTGTTTCGAAGAAAAGGAATATCAAACGGAGTCCAAACAGAACGAAACCTTCGGGAGCGTGATTTTTGGAACGAACGTGATCCAGGAGACGTGGAGTTGAAGACAGGGAAGCTTCCAGGAGGCCACGAGGCAGGGGGCGCCCACCCCCCTGGGCAAGCCCTCCACCCTCGTGGGCCCCTCGTGGCTCCCCTGACCGACTTATTTCGCCTATGTAAGTCCATATACACTAAAACCTTCGGGGAACACAATAGATTGGGAGTTCTGCCGCCGCAAGCCTCTGTAGCCACCAAAAACCTCTCGGGAGCCCGTTCCGATACACTGCCGGAGGGGGAACCCATCACCGGTGGCCATCTTCATCATCCCGGCTATCTCCATGACGAGGAGGGAGTAGTTCACCCTCGGGGATGAGGTATGTACTAGTAGCTATGTGTTTGATCTCTCTCTCTCTCTCTCTCTCGTGTTCTTGAAGTGATACGATCTTGATGTATCGCGAGCTTTGCTATTATAGTTGGATCTTATGATGTTTCTCCCCCTACTCTCTTGTAATGGATTGAGTTTTCCCTTTGAAGTTATCTTATCGGATTGAGTCTTTAAGGATTTGAGAACACTTGATGTATGTCTTGCCGTGTTTATCTGTGGTGACAATGGGATATTCACGTGATCTACTTGATGTATGTTTTGGTGATCAACTTGCAGGTTCAATGAACTTATGCATAGGGGTTGGCACACATTTTCGTCTTGACTCTCCGGTAGAAACTTTGGGGCACTCTTTTAAGTACTTTGTGTTGGTTGGATAGATGAATCTGAGATTGTGTGATGCATATCGTATAATCATGCCCACAGATACTTGAGGTGACAATGGAGTATCTATGTGACATTAGGGTTTTGGTTGATTTGTGTCTTAAGGTGTTATTCTAGTACGAACTCTATGATAGATTAAACGGAAAGAATAGCTTCATGTTATTTTACTACAGACTCTTGAATAGATAGAACAGAAAGGATAACTTTGAGGTGGTTTCCTACCCTACCATAATCTCTTCGTTTGTTCTCCGCTATTAGTGGCTTTGGAGTGACTCTTTGTTGCATGTTGAGGGATAGTTATATGATCCAGTTATGTTATTATTGTTGAGAGAACTTGCACTAGTGAAAGTATGAACCCTAGGACTTGTTTCCTAGCATTGCAATACCGTTTGTGCTCACTTTTATCATTAGTTACCTTGCTGTTTTTATATTTTCAGATTACAAAAACCTATATCTACCATCCATATTGCACTTGTATCACCATCTCTTCGCCGAACTAGTGCACCTATACAATTTGCCATTGTATTGGGTGTGTTGGGGACACAAGAGACTCCTTGTTATTTGGTTGCAGGGCTGTTTGAGAGAGACCATCTTCATCCTACGCCTCCCATGGATTGATAAACCTTAGGTCATCCACTTGAGGTAAATTTGCTACTGTCCTACAAACCTCTGCACTTGGAGGCCCAACAACGTCTACAAGAAGAAGGTTGCGTAGTAGACATCAAGATCTTTTCTGGCGCCGTTGCCGGGGAGGTGAGTGCTTGAAGGTATATCTTTAGATCTTGCAATCGAATCTTTTTGTTCAAGGAAATATAATAATAATCATTTAATTATTGCCTCTAGGGCATAATTCCAACAAAGAAAGGCTAGATAAGAGTCCTGAAAATTTAAGATATCTTTACCGTACTTGTGAACTTTGCAATGAACATGGTCATTTAAATCTTCGATGCAAATTGTTTCATGATCGAATCGTGTCCAAAAATTGTTATGACTTGATTTCCCTTGCACATCATAATGAACTTAGTTTGCTTTTGGGTTATGAAGAATTGAAACATGCAACTAAGCACCTTCCAGAATTTAACCTTAAGAATTTTCTTGATATGAATATAGAGGAAATTTATATGTATTGTGCGGTGAATTGCATTGAAAATCCTTATATTGCCAATTACCAAAAGAAAAGAAAGCAAATATAAGATGAAGAGAATACTAATGAAAGGGAAGAGACTTTCCAATATCCTCCTATTATTTCTTATGATGAATCAGGTAACGAGGAGGAGCTTTCTATTCAACCAATCTCATAAATAAGGAGCTCAAAGAAGAAGGTTGAACCCACACATAATGTGAAGAAGAAAAAGAAAAAAAGGAGCAACAAAGGTATAAAGGTATCCCTCCCAATTGATGTTGCTCCTACTACTCATTGTGATGATGATAATTGCTATATTATTGGTGGTATCCATACTATTAATGATGAGAGTGATTATGCTTATGATATGAAAGGGCCCAAGCTTGGGGAAGCTATGTTTGATGAGGATGACATATTTGAAAATATATTTGCTGAAATTAATGTTTGTCCCAAGCTTGGGGATGCTACGTTTAATGAAGATGATATTTTTAGCCTCCCAAGTTTTGATATGCAAAGTTGTTATGATGATAGCATGCCTCTTACTTATGATGATTATATTGATGAAAGTGGGTTTGGAAGAGTGTCAACTTTAGGAAGTAGTGATCCCACTATTTTGGAGGATGTTGAATCTTATAATATTTATGAAAGTGTATTTGGAGAGGTCATGACTTTATTTAGTGATGAATCCACTATCTTGGAAGAGGTTTCAATCAATTATGATGATAACAAAGTTCCTACTTATGATGATTATTGTGATGAAACTTATGCTATAAAAAGTAGTGATGATTATATTTATAAAACTTGTCATGATTATGATTACCCTTTTTCTGAACATTACTCTTTTAATGTGGACACAATTTTTAGTATTCGAGTCTCTTATGATACTCCCACTATTCCGAATAAGAAGAATTTTGCTTATGTGGGGAGTAGTAAATTTTCTATGCTTGTAGATCATGAAAAGAGTGCTTTAGGTGCTGGTTATATTTTTGAATTCATTCATGATGGTACTGAAAATTATTATGAGGGAGGAACATATGTTTGTAGGAATTGCAATAATATCAAGTTTCCTCTCTATGTGCTTAAAGTTTTAAAGGTATGCTTGTTTTGCCT
The DNA here is from genome assembly GCF_018294505.1 of Triticum aestivum. Classification (NCBI taxonomy): domain Eukaryota; kingdom Viridiplantae; phylum Streptophyta; class Magnoliopsida; order Poales; family Poaceae; genus Triticum; species Triticum aestivum. The sequence goes on along the minus strand of NC_057798.1, from coordinate 520,742,808 downwards.
TCCTATGCTAGTTGATTATTGTTCCCATAAGTTGTTTGCTCACAAAATCCCTATGGATAGGAAGAGGGTTAGACTTAAATGTGCTAGTCATATGCTTCATGATGCTCCCGTTATGTTTCAATTCTTATCTTTTATGTGAGCATCATTGTCATCATCATGCCTAGCTAGAAAGGCATTAAAGAAAAGCGCTTGTTAAGAGACAACCCAATATTTACCCTTACTGTTTTAGTGTTTCCACATGATTATGGTACTGTATTAATCATGTTTTATAGCTTTTGTTTCAATAAAGTGCCAAGTAAGACCTTTAGGATAGCTTACAGTGATAGTTGTGTTCATCCTGCTGAGAATCAGAAACTTTTGCACCCAGTAAATTAGTTTTTATAATTCATAGAAACGTGATTCTGATCTGATTCTTTTTGATATGGATTGTTACACATATTCCTTAGGACTCCCTAATTTGGTAGGATGTTTGGAGTTCCAGAAGTGTACATATGATACAGATTACTACAGACTGTTCTGTTTTTGACAGATTCTGTTTTCTATGTGTTGTTTGCTTATTTTGATGACTCTATGAGTAGTATCGGAGGGTATGAACCATAGATAAGTTGGAATACAGTATATATTACACCAATATGAATTTAAAATGAGTTCACAACAGTACCTAAGTGGTGGTTTTATTTTCTTATACTAACGGAGCTTACGAGTTTTCTGTTGAGTTTTGTGTTGTGAAGTTTTCAAGTTTTGGGTAAAGATTCGATGGACTATGGAATAAGGAGTGGCAAGAGCCTAAGCTTGGGGATTCCCAAGGCACCCCAAGGCAATATTCAAGGACAACCAATAGCCTAAGCTTGGGGATGCCCCGGATGGCATCCCCTCTTTCGTCTTCGTCTTTCGGTAACTTTACTTGGAGCTATATTTTTATTCACCACATGATATGTGTTTTGCTTGGAGCATCATTTTCTTTTGTTATTATTTTCTTGATGTTATTTAGAATAATGTTTTGCATCTTTAGTTTCAATAAAAATGTCAATGATAGCCTTTACCATGCTTATTTTGCAAGTATACATGTTGCTGTTTCAAAACAGAAAGTTTACCACTGTTGCAAAAATTCCCTTAGAAAAGTAAGAATGTGATAACTTGTTGAAACCTTTTGCATTTTAAGCTATGATAATCTACTACAGTGGGAATTTTCTCTCATAATTTTTGGAGTTAGGGTAGTATTGATACTCTTGCATTCTTTACAGACTGTACTGTTTTGGCAGATTGCTGTTATGTTTGCATTGTTTGCATATGTTTGCTTGTTTAAGATTCTATTTGAGGATAGGAGTATTAAATATGCAGAGGCATTTAGTATGAAATGTTGAATAATAATTCTAGTGATTTGTTACAGTAGAAAATGATAAGGTTTTGCATTGGTTTATACTAACTTATCTCACGAGTTCTTGTTTGAGTTTTATGTCGATGAAGTTTTTGAGAAATAGAGAAACCATGATAGGAGAGGAATTAAGGAGACATAAAAGCTCAAGCTTGGGGATGCCCAAGGCACCCCAAGATAATATTCCAAGAAGTCTCAAGCATCTAAGCTTGGGGATGCCCCGTTAGGCATCCCGCCTTTCCTCTTCAACAACTATTGGTTAGTATCGGTTGAACCTAAGTTTTTGCTTCTTCACATGAGTTGTGCTATCCTTGCAATGTCATTTTATTTTGTTTTGCTTGCTGTTTGAATACAATACCAAGATCTGAATTTCTTAAATGAGAGAGAGTCTTCACATAGTTACATATTATTTAACTACTCATTGATCTTCACTTATATCTTTTTGGAGTAGTTTGTCATTTACTCGTGTGCTTAACTTATATCCTATGAGTAAATGGTTGAATGAGTTGAATGTCATAAATCTGAAGTTATATATGTTTCATATGCTTTACCCATTGGGAGTAATGACTTCACATCTAAGAAGTAGAGGTTGTAAATTTATTGAAGGTTAGCAAACTTCTATTGGTCACTTGAACAATTCATGAAAGAATATTAAAGGAAGAGAGATTTCACATATAAATATACTATCTTAGACATCTTCTATGATTGTGAGCCCCATTAATTATTTTCAAACCTTAGCAAATTAGTTCAAATTGGACAAGGAAGACAACGTAATGAGTTATGCTTGGGTGTATTTGTATAGAAGTTATATTGCTATAGATCCTCCAACATGTGGTGCTTGCTTTTTAGAATCCTTTGCTAGCCAAAATATCAGTACTAAGCGGGAATACTGCTTGTGCATCCAAATCCCTTGAACCAAGTTTATTCCATGAGTGTCCACCATACCTACCTATATGCGGTATTTACCTGCCGTTCCAAGTAAATTTGCATGTGCCAAACTCTAAACCTTCAAATAATAATCTGTTTTGTATGCCCAAATCACTCATGTAGCGACTAGGGGCTGTCAGTATCTTCCATGCTAGGTGGATTATTCTCATGATGAGTGGACTCCACTCATCATTCACGAGAAGAATGGCTAGTAACTAGGATGCCCAGTCCCATGATCAAAAGATCAAAATCAAATCAAAAATAATTGCAAACAAAACTCCCCAGGTTTGATGTTAGTTGGAGGCACCCGTTGTTTCGGGCAAGCCATGGATTGATGATTGTTGGTGGAGGGGGAGTAAAAACTTTACCATTCTGTTTGGGAACCGCCTATAATGTATGGAGTATGGAAGATATTGGGAACTCCTGGTTGTTATGTTGACAATGAAAGCATACCTCTCAAAATTATTTTCATCTCTATTTCAAAATCGAGCTCTAGCACCTCTGCAAATCCCTGCTTCCCTCTGCGAAGGGCCTATCTTTTACTTTTATGCAAGAGTCAGTAGTATTCCTTCTCATTCCTACCTACTCTTTAGTTGGCAAGCATCGTGTGTTGGGAAAAGATCTAAGCATATATGGCCATGCAAATATATTTGATCATGAATTATTATTGTTGACAATTATCTATATGATAAGTGAGTTGGGAGGCGAAACAGTAAGCGCCTATCTTTCTCTGTGTTCAATGGATGCTATTTGTTCTAAGAATATGCTTTGAGTGGTAGCAATCATGGAAGACTATATGATAGTTGAGTATGTGCAGTTTGCTAAATCAAAGCTCTGACATAGACCGTTCCTGAAAATAAGATGAATTGCAATTGTTTGATGACTGAGATGAAGTTTGCTAGTTTTCAAGAAAGTTTATGGTCTATGCTTTAACATGTGAATAGCTTGTTACTTGATCTTGAGAAGTTTTATGAGATGAACTATGGTTATGACATATAATCATGCTAGAAAAGGAGATTGAAATTATCATTGATCAAACTTGTGCACCGGCTAGCATTCACACTTCATAAATTCTTTCTTTTATCATTTACCTACTCGAGGACGAGCAGGAATTAAGCTTGGGGATTGTCGGTGTCAAAACCGGCGGATCTCGGGTAGGGGGCCCGAACTGTGCGTCTAGGCGGATGGTAACAGGAGACAAGGGGCATGATGTTTTTACCCAGGTTCTGGCCCTCTCGATGGAGGTAAAACCCTACTCCTGCTTGATTGATATTGATGATATGGGTAGTACAGGAGTGGATCTACCACGAGATCAAGGAGGCTAAACCCTAGAAGCTAGCCTATGGTATGATTGTTGTAATGGTTGTTGTGTCCTACGGACTAAAACCCTCCGGTTTATATAGACACCGGAGAGGGCTAGGGTTACACAGAGTCGGTTACAATGGTAGGAGATCTACATATCCGTATCGCCAAGCTCGCCTTCCACGCCAAGGAAAGTTCCATCCGGACACGGGACGGAGTCTTCAATCTTGTATCTTCGTAGTCTTGGAGTCCGGCGGACGATGATAGTCCGGCTGTCCGGACACCCCCTAGTCCAGGACTCCCTCAGTAGCCCCTGAACCTGGCTTCAATGACGATGAGTCCGGCGCGCATAATGTTCGGCATTGCAAGGCGGGTTCCTCCTCCGAATAATCCATAGAAGATTGTGAACACCAGGATAGTGTCCGGCTCTGCAAAATAATTCCACATTCCACCGTAGAGAGAATATATGTACACAAGTTCAATCTGCTGACGTATTTGTGGCATGACGTCACGCCACTACCAAGCCTTTACTTGAATCGTTTTTTATTATACCACCTCAGCGCGTTTAGCGAAGCGGTTTCCTTGGCACGTCTTGTCGAAGCAGAGATCGTGTTCCCCTTATTCCGGGATTCTCATCAATACGGACGTGGGTAACCCAACCACACCACTGATGGTGGCGCTTGGGATATAAGCGAGTTTTACTAGGCCGGTGGGGACGCATAGTCTTTGTCCGCCTATATATAAGGGGATAAGGATCCACCTTTTCACCTACGCCTTCTTCCTCCTTTGCTTATCCATCTCTGCGCACTCGAGCTCCAGCGCCCAAGTTCGCGCTTCTCGTCTTGACCTTCTCCGACCATGTCTGGAGCGGGAGGCAAATGGTTGGCCTCCTCTGTCACGGAGGAGCACATCGCAAAGCTGCGCGGCGCCGGATACCTCTCCAGCGACATCGCGCACCGGCTGCGACAAGGGGCAGCTCATCCCCACCCCCAGGCCCCATGAGAGGGTCGTTTTCCTTCCCCACTTCCTCCGCGGACTGGGCTTTCCACTTCACCCCTTTGTCCGGGGGCTCATGTTCTACTACGGCCTGGATTTCCACGATATGGCGCCGAACTTCATCCTCAACATCTCGGCGTTTATCGTCGTGTGCGAGGCCTTCCTCTGCATCCAGCCCCACTTCAGCTTGTGGCTCAAGACCTTCAATGTCAAGCCGAAGGTAGTGACGGGCACTCAAGCGGAGTGCGGAGGCGCCATGTTGGGCAAGATGCCCAACGTCCTCTGGTTCGAAGGGGCCTTTGTGGAGTCCGTCAAGGGGTGGCAATCGGGGTGGTTCTACATCACCGAGCCGCGCGACCCTAAGTGGGCGGCAGCCCCCGAGTTCATATCTGGTATCCCTATGCAGCTCACCTCCTGGAAAGAGAAGGGCTTGCTATGGGGTAGTTCGGAGGAGCTGACGGGACTCCAAGCCTGTATCCAGAAGCTGGTGAACAAGAAGCTCAGGCTTGTCAACGTGGTCCAAGTCATGCTCATCTGCCGGATTCTCCCTTGCCAACAACGGGCGTTTAATTTGTGGGAGTTCAATCCGGCACAGCACCAGGCATTGAGCGGGCTCTTCGACACGACGTACGAAGGCACCTGGAGGGTGCTGTTCAAGGGCGCCGAGGCTCCCGCATCCGCCACCGAAGATCGCTGATTTCGCTCGCAGCATCCAGCTGACGAGGTAAGTGATTCTGCCCCTTTACGGGACACTTGTTTTTAATAGTTTGACCCTACGTGGGTTTCAATCTCCCTTTTCCTTTGACAGGACTGGATGAAGAAGACCGAGCAGATCATCTGCCCGGCTCCCATGCCAGAAAACCCAGTAGACGCCCGTCTAGCGGGGCTGCTAGTTCCGGCACCCCATGTGGTGCCGGAGAAGAAGGCCAAGAAGGAGGCCACGGGAACTCGAAGAAGCTCCCGGCGCCAGGTGGTATCGGACTCATCGTCCGATGGCTCCGAGGCGGACTCCTCCCCCGAAGACGAGGAGGAGAAAGAGGACTCTCTCCCAGAGGAGGGAGCGAGAAAGAGGAAGGCCTCCCCAACAGGGGAGGCCAAAGGGTCCAAGAGGGGAAGAACTATTCCCCCGGACAGCTCCGCCAACGCCAACGTTGGCGACGAAGAGTGGCCCTCAAGGGCCAGGCCTCCGGCAAGATCGTAAGTATCCGGATTCTTGAATGATTTGTAATTTCTTTTGTGTCACATAGTGTCCTTCTAATGCCGCACTCTGCCTGCAGTCCGGCCGATGATGATCTCCCCGCTTCGTCGAGTGGGTCGTTGGCTCTGTCGGATGTGGATTCCATCCCGACTGCATCCACCCCTCGCGCCGCTGAGGACGCCGAGGTGGGATCCCGGGAAGGGACCCATCAGGAGGAGGCTCCGGAGGCGCCGCAAGGCAGCCTCCCGGACTTCGCGCCGGACTCCACATCGGAACCCGCAGTGGTTCCGGAGTCCGGCCGGCGGCCCCTTCGCAAGAAGGGCAAGACCGTGACGCCGGCGGCCTCCGTCCAACCGGAGGCGCCGGACAACTTGTTGGAGGCGCTCAAAGGCGCTTCCATCGAGGAAGAACACCGCACTATCATGAGTTCGGTGATTCAGAAGGTTCAGCTCGCCAAGAGCGGGCTGACCGAAGCCTGCCGTAGCCTTCTAACAGGCTTTGAGGTAAGAAGTTAAAAATATGTAATGTAATACCGCATAGACAGTAGCCCCTGATGCTCGGTTCGGTGTTCGGAAAGAAAAGCCGGACTGAGGATCTAAAAAGATATACGCAGGGTTGCTAAAAATTATGTCAATATGGGTTTGCAGGCTGCGCTGCTGACCTCTGCCGCACTGACTGCGGAGGTTGGTGCTTTGAAGCAGGACCTCGAGCGGTCCGAGCAAGAGCTCGGCCGTGCCAAGAAGCAGCTCGAGGACAAAGAAGGTGAGTAACACCACTTTGAATAGTTACCTTACAGAAAAGGATTTAGGTTGCAATAAAAATAACAAGGATAACGTGGGTACTGCAGGGGCCACGAACGAGGTGGCAACCCTGAAGGAGGCTGTGTCCGCGGCCGAACGCAATGCGGCCGCGGAACGAGCAGAGCGAGAGAAGCAGGAGGCGCGGGTGGCGGAGGTGCGGCAAGAGCTCCAGGCTCTCATGGAAAAGCATGAGAGTTTGGAGCGTGACTCGAAGACTCGAGAGTCCGAGCTTGCCTCGGCTCTCGAAAGTGCCAAAGCCGCCAAGGCCGAGGCCCATAAGGCCCTTCAGGAGGTTGAGGATGTGAAGAAAATAGCGGCGGGTAAGGCATTTTTCATGCAAAGCAAGCATGTTAATGTAAACTTCCTGATACTTACCCGAATTCAGAGCTCTCCAGGGGCATTTGCAGATCTGCCTCGCAGTGCGTCGGATGCCGTCGCATTCTATCGTGGTGAGGAGGGGAGCTCAACGGAGAAGGTCTTCTGGTCTCAGTACGCTGAGGCCGGCCATCCGGTGCCCCCTAGCGACCAGCTGAAGCAGCTGGTCGAGCTCCACAAGGTAGCCGAGCAGGCCATGAAGGGCCTCATAGTCCGGTTGTGTCCTGGAGAGGCCATGCCTAGGAGCTACTTCGGCCTCGTGTGGCGGCTGGTGGATGCGTGCCCCTGGGTGGAGGTCATCAAGCGCTCCGCCTGTATTGAAGGTGCTTGTCGGGCCCTTGCCCGCGCAAAGGTGCACTGGGGCAGGCTGGATGCGGAGAGGCTTATCACTGACGCGCCGCCAGCGGGCAAGGAGTATCGTACGCCCGAGATGTACTATAAGACTGTCCTGAACGGTGCCCGCAAGATTGCGGATGAGTGCCCCAGAGATGTAATTATTGAGTAAACTCGCTATGTGTTATCCTGTGCGCTGAAAACTTTGTTCATATGCGCTAAGCAACGCTTGTTTAATTTAAAATATTACCTTCTGTGCGGCCGTTTATAAAATCTGAGAGATGGCAAGTCGTCGGCTTCAGCCCCCATGCCACGAGTGCTGGGGTGTTCGGGATAAACTTGAGCACTCTTGTTCCCATTTTTGGGTCCATCTAGGGAGGCGCTCAACACAACGAACAAGGCAACCGGACTTATAATGCTTGAACACTCTCACTTAGCCATAGAATTCTATAATTTTAAATTTTGGTGAAGCCTCTAGTATTCGGAAGACCGAGTTCGGGGCGCTATCCACGCCTTGGCCGGACATTATCCGATTCTTCGCTCGAAGCGGCATAAGTCTTTAGGGACTCGAAAAGACCTCTCGAACAGCGACCAGTCTCTCGCCTTATCATGCTAGTCAGTTTTAGCTTTCTCCACTGAGGCGCTCGCCCAGCTCAACCGGGGCGCAATCGCAGTGGTTCTCCCAGTGCTACCTTAGCCGCCGGAACAGAACGTAAGGTACCAAAACATGGGAGCCGGGCAAACCCAACTATTGACCCAAGACATGATTCGGAGCCGATTCATATAATGCTATAAGTTCGGGGTGCCGCACTTGTGAAAGTGTTCGGACTTATCACACCATAATGCGGGGAACATAAGCCCCTGGTGTATTTGGCCGTACCAGAATATACGGGTGCAAGATGTCATTAATGAACATATATGTAAAGTAATGCAATTATAGGCAAAAAGTGCTGCATTATTTATTTAAGGAATTCTGCTATGAGTGCGGAATGATACAAATAGTGCGGTAAGCAAGGGATTGGACTAATTAAACATGTCCCCCTCGAGGGGTGGGCTGCGGACTGGTGTGTATAATCAAATTTAATGCTCGTAATGGAGACCACCTGAGTGTTCGTCGCAGCCTTTTTCCCTCCCTGGCTGTTGCATCGTGAGTTCGGCGGGTTCGCCGCCGGACAGGGCCTCTGGTGAACGGAGTCCTGTGTATAAAAAGAAGGAAAATAAAAATAAAAAGAGCGACACACTTGGGAGCCCCTGGTGTGGTCGAGCCGCACTCTGGGTCTGTTGTGGTCGTGCCCCTCCCCCTATGCCCATGGTATCTCCAGAGCGTAATGATGTACGCGGAGGGCTGGTCTTGCAATCATGCGAGGGCTGGGGTTGGGGCCGCATTGCTACGCGTGCTCGGAACGTGCCAGGTGGTCTTGATTGATGTTGCTCCGGGCGCGTTTGGCCGTGTCCGGTCGTTCAACGGCCGGACTCGAAAATTGCCTTAAAAGGCTGCTCTGTACTTCTGCCGCGAGAGCTGCTATATGTTCCTCCGTTCGGAGGGAGCATTCTGTATTTCCGTTGACCGTGATGACTCCACGAGGGCCTGGCATCTTGAGCTTGAGGTATGCGTAATGCGGCACCGCGTTGAACTTTGTGAACGCGGTTCGTCCGAGCAGAGCGTGATAGCCGCTGCGGAACGGGACTATGTCAAAGATTAACTCCTCGCTCCGGAAATTATCCGGGGATCCGAAGACCACTTCCAGTGTGACTGAGCCTGTACAATTGGCCTCAACACCTGGTATGACGCCTTTGAAGGTCGTCTTTGTAGGTTTAATCCTTGAGGGGTCTAGAGCGTGATAGCAGGTTCAGGCTATTGCCGCCGTCCATCAGGACTCCCGTGAGGTGAAATCCATCGACGATTGGGTCTAGAACCAATGCGGCAAATCCGCCATGGCGGATACTGGTCGGATGGTCTCTTCGATCGAAAGTGATCGGGCAAGAGGACCATGGATTGAACTTTGGGGCGACTGGCTGCATCGCATATACGTCCCTTAGTGCACGCTTCCGCTCCCTCTGGGGTATATGGGCTGCGTATATCATGTTTACCGTCCGCACTTGTGGGGGGAAACCCTTCTGTCCTCTACTGTTCGGCGGCCGGGTCTCTTCCTCGTCATCATTGTGCAGCCCCATGTCGTTGTTTTCGGCAATTAACTTGCCTGCCTGCTTAAATACCCAACAATCTCTGTTGGTGTGGTTAGCTGGCTTTTCGGGGGTGCCATGTATCTGGCATGAGCGGTCGAGTATTCGGTCCTAATTGGATGGACCCGGAGTGGTTCTTTTGAATGGCTTCTTCCGCTGACCGGGTTTAGAGCCTCGGAATCCGGCGTTGACTGCCGTATCCTCATTGTTGTCGCCGTTAACGCGGCATTTTTTTTTGCTTCGACGCGACCTGCCATTGTGGTCCTTAGTATCCGGACTGCCAGCATTCTTACTGAGGTTGTTGCTGCGAGCTAGCCAGCTATCCTCTCCCGTACAGAAGCAGGTCATTAATGATGTGAGGGCTGCCATGGATTTCGGCTTTTCCTGTCCTAGGTGCCGGGCTAGCCACTCGTCGCGGATGTTATGTTTGAAGGCTGCTAGGGCCTCTGCATCCGGACAGTCGACGATTTGATTTTTGTTTGTTAAGAACGGTGTCCAGAACTGTCTGGCCGATTCATCTGGCTGCTGAATTATGTGGCTTAGTTCATCGGCGTCTGGTGGTCGCACATATGTGCCCTGGAAGTTGTCGAGGAATGCGGCTTCCAGGTCCTCCCAACACCCAATTGACTCTGCGGGCAGGCTGTTAAGCCAATGCCGAGCTGGTCCTTTAAGCTTGAGCGGGAGATATTTGATGGCGTGGAGATCGTCGCCGCGGGCCATATGGATATGAAGGAGATAATCCTCGATCCAAACCGCGGGGTCTGTCGTGCCATCGTAGGATTCGATGTTGACGGGTTTAAACCCTTCAGGGATTTGATGATCCGTTACTTCGTCTGTGAAGCATAGTGGGTGTGCGGCGCCTCTGTATTGAGCAATATCACGACGTAGCTCGAGGGAGCGTTGTCTGCTGTGTTCGGCCCGGCCGGAGTTGTTGTATCCGGCGCGACGATATTCGTCGTGGGTCGTGGGGTGCCCACGTGATCCATAGATGGATCTGGATTGTCTTGCCTTGTCCTCCAATATATCCCGCAAGTCGGGCGCGTTCCCCCGTCGCTTCGTACTTTTTGAGCGATGCCGGGGTACGGTCTTGGTGGAGGGCCTAGGTGCCTCTCTGTCCCGACCATGGGGTGGTCGGTCTGCCGTATTGTGCGCTGGTGATGAAGGTATATATGCTTCCTCCTCTAATCGGGGAAGCAACTTGCATTTTGGGTAGCTCTTGGAGGGGCGTTCGAGTTCATACTCTTCGGCTGCGAGGACCTCGGTCCATTTGTCGGCCAGCAGGTCTTGATCAGCTTGAAGCTGCTGCTGCTTTTTCTTTAGGCTATTTGCTGTGGCTATTAGCCTGCGTTTGAAACGCTCTTGTTCGACAGGATCCTCAGGCACGATGAATTTGTCGTCGTCGAGGCTTGCCTCGTCTCCGGAGGGAGGTATGTAATTATCATCCTCGACCTCTTCATCTGCCGCTCTCTCGTGAGGGCTTGCTTCTGCATCCTCCTGCGCTGAATCTTGCAGGAGGGGATTGTCTTCGGCACTTTCTGGGGTGTTATTATCTCCTGTTCCGGAATCTCCATTCTTGCTTTGGCGGGATTTAGAGCGGTGCCGCTGACGTCGGCGCTTGGGCTGTTTCTTTAAGGAATCTGCCTCCGCTGTTTCTTCGCCGTCCCCATCCGTTGGGGTGTCCACCATGTATATGTCATATGACGAGGTGGTCTTCCAGTGCCCTGTAGGCGCTGGTTCTTGATCGTCTCCGGCATCGTCGTCCATACCGTCGATGTCTTCCGAGTCGTAGTCTAGCATGTCGGTTAGATCGTCGACAGTGGCGACAAAGTGGGTGGTGGGTGGGCTTTGAATTTTTTCGTCGTCCGTATCCCAACCATCCTGGCCATAGTCCGGCCAGGGCTCTCCGGATAGCGAAAGATGCTTTAGCGAATTTAGGATGTCGCCAAAGGGTGAGTGCTGAAAGATGTCCGCGGCTGTGAACTCCATGATCGGCGCCCAATCGGATTCGATTGGCAGGGGCGCAGGAGGTTCGGAGTCCGGCAGGGAGTCCGGCACCTCGGAGTCACGAGCTTTATAAGGGACGAGGTCAGTGTTCGGCTCCATCGCCGTGGAAGTTGCAGCTCCCGAGGCGGTGTCCAGCCACCCGTCCTCGATCTGTGCGATCGGCTCCGAACTAGGGATCGGAGAGGATTCGTGTGCGGCCTCCAAGGTACTGTCCGGCGGCAGAGTTAGGTCATGCCCATCGTGACAGCGCGGCACGCTCGGCTGTGGCTCGGATCCATCAAAGATCAAGTCTCCGCGGATATCCGCCGTGAAGTTTAGGCTTCCAAATGTGACCTGACGGCCAGGGGCGTAGCTTTCGATCTGCTCCAGACGGCCAAGTGAATTGGCCCACAGTGCGAAGCCGCCGAATACGAAGATCTGTCCGGGGAGAAAAGTCTCACCCGGGACGGCATTGTTGTTAATTGAAGAAGCCATCAAGCCTATCGGTGACGACATAGAGGAACTCTCAATGAAAGCACCAATGTCGGTGTCAAAACCAGCGGATCTCGGGTAGGGGGTACCGAACTGTGCGTCTAGGCGGATGGTAACAGGAGACAAGGGGCACGATGTTTTTACCCAGGTTCGGGCCCTGTCGATGGAGGTAAAACCCTACTCCTGCTTGATTGATATTGATGATATGGGTAGTACAAGAGTGGATCTACCACGAGATCAAGGAGGCTAAACCCTAGAAGCTAGCCTATGGTATGATTGTTGTAATGGTTGTTGTGTCCTACGGACTAAACCCACCGGTTTATATGGACACCGGAGGGGCTAGGGTTACACAGAGTCGGTTACAATGGTAGGAGATCTACATATCCGTATCGCCAAGCTTGCCTTCCACGCCAAGGAAAGTCCCATCCGGACACGGGACGGAGTCTTCAATCTTGTATCTTCGTAGTCTTGGAGTCCGGCGGACGATGATAGTCCGGCTGTCCGGACACCCCCTAGTCCAGGACTCCCTCAGGGATGCTGATACGTCTCCAACGTATCTATAATTTATGAAGCATTCATGCTATTATATTATCTGTTTTGGATGTTTATGGGCTTTACTAAGCACTTTTATATTATTTTTGGGACTAACCTATTAATCGGAGGCCCAGCCCATATTGTTGTTTTCTTGCCTATTTCAGTGTTTCGAAGAAAAGGAGTATCAAACAGAGTCCAAACGGAATGAAACCTTCGGGAGCGTGATTTTTGGAACAAACATGATCCAGGAGACGTGGAGCTGAAGTCAGGGAAGCTTCCAGGAGGCCACGAGGCAGGGGGCGCGCCCACCCCCTCTGGGCGCGCCCTCCACCCTCGTGGGCCCCTCGTGGCTCCCCTGACTGACTTCTTTCGCCTATATAAGTCCATATACCCTAAAACCTTCGGGGAACACAATAGATCGGGAGTTCCACCGCCGCAAGCCTCTATAGCCACCAAAAACCTCTCGGGAGCCCGTTTCGGCACCCTGCCAGAGGGGGAATCCATCACCGGTGGCCATCTTCATCATCCCGGCGCTCTCCATGACGAGGAGGGAGTAGTTCACCCTCGGGGTTGAGAGTATGTACCAGTAGCTATGTGTTTGATCTCTCTCTCTCTCTCTCTCTCTCTCTCTCGTGTTCCTGAAGTGATACAATCTTGATGTATCGCGAGCTTTGCTATTATAGTTGGATCTTATGATGTTTCTCCCTCTCTACTCTCTTGTAATGGATTGAGTTTTCCCTTTGAAGTTATCTTATCGGATTGAGTCTTTAAGGATTTGAGAACACTTGATGTATGTCTTGATGTGTTTATCTGTGGTGACAATGGGATATTCACGTGATCTACTTGATGTATGTTTTGGTGATCAACTTGCGGGTTCACTGAACTTATGCATAGGGGTTGGCACACGTTTTCGTCTTGACTCTCCGGTAGAAACTTTGGGGCACTCTTTTAAGTACTTTGTGTTGGTTGGATAGATGAATCTCAGATTGTGTGATGCATATCGTATAATCATGCCCACGGATACTTGAGGTGACAATGGAGTATCTAGGTGACATTAGGGTTTTGGTTGATTTGTGTCTTAAGGTGTTATTCTAGTACGAACTCTATGATAGATTGAACGGAAAGAATAGCTTCATGTTATTTTACTACGGACTCTTGAATAGATAGAACAGAAAGGATAACTTTGAGGTGGTTTCATACCCTACCATAATCTCTTCGTTTGTTCTCCGCTATTAGTGGCTTTGGAGTGACTCTTTGTTGCATGTTGAGGGATAGTTATATGATCTAGTTATGTTATTATTGTTGAGAGAACTTGCACTAGTGAAAGTATGAACCCTAGGCCTTGTTTCCTAGCATTGCAATACCGTTTGTGCTCACTTTTATTATTAGTTACCTTGTTGTTTTTATATTTTCAGATTACAAAAACCTATATCTACCATCCATATTGCACTTGTATCACCATCTCTTCGCCAAACTAGTGCACCTATACAATTTGCCATTGTATTGGGTGTGTTGGGGACACAAGAGACTCTTTGTTATTTGGTTGCAGGGTTGTTTAAGAGAGACCATCTTCATACTACGCCTCCCACGGATTGATAAACCTTAGGACATCCACTTGAGGGAAATTTGCTACTGTCCTGCAAACCTCTGCACTTGGAGGCCCAACAACATCTACAAGAAGAAGGTTGCATAGTAGACATCATATCCCATCTTGGAGCCTTTTCCAGTGCTCCGCTGGAGGGGGAATCGATCACGGAGGGCTTCTACATCAACGCCAAGGCCTCTCCGATGAAGTGTGAGTAGTTTACCACACACCTTCGGGTCCATAGTTATTAGCTAGATGGCTTCTTCTCTCTCTTTGAATCTCAATGCAATGTTCTCCTCGATCTTCTTATAGATCTATTCGATGTAACTCTTTTTGCGGTGTGTTTGTCGAGATCCGATGAATTGTGGGTTTATGATCAAGTTTATCTATGAGAAATATTTGAATCTCCTCTGAATTCTTTTATGTATGATTGGTTATCTTTGCAAGTCTCTTTGAATTATCAGTTTGGTTTGGCCTACTAGATTGATCTTTCTTGCAATGGGAGAAGTGCTTAGCTTTGGGTTCAATCTTGCGGTGTCCTTTCCCAGTGACAGCAGGGGCAGCAAGGCACGTATTGTATTGTTGCCATCGAGGATAAAAAAGATGGGGTTTATATCATATTCCTTGAGTTTATCCCTCTACATCATGTCATCTTGCCTAATGCGTTACTCTGTTCTTATGAACTTAATACTCTAGATGCATGGTGGATAGCGGTCGATGTATGGAGTAATAGTAGAAGATGCAGAATCATTTCGATCTACTTGTAGCGGACGTGATGCCTATATACATGATCATGCCTAGATATTCTCATATCTATGCACTTTTCTATCAATTGCTCGACATTAATTTGTTCACCCACCGTAATACTTATGTTATCTTGAGAGAAGCCACTAGTGAAACCTATGGCCCCCGGGTCTATTTTCCATCATATAAGTTTCCGATCTACTTTATTTTGCAATCTTTACTTTTAAATCTACATCATAAAAATACCAAAAATATTTATCTTATTATTATCTCTATCAGATCTCACTTTTGCAAGTGGCCGTGAAGGGATTGACAACCCCTTTATCGCGTTGGTTGCGACGTTCTTATTTGTTTGTGTAGGTACGAGGGACTTGCGTATAGCCTCCTACTGGATTGATACCTTGGTTCTCAAAAACTGAGGTAAATACTTATGCTACTTTACTGCATCACCCTTTCCTCTTCAAGGGAAAACCAACGCATTGATCAAGAGGTAGCAAGAAGGATTCCTAGCACCGTTCTGGGGAGGCCTATGCACAAGTCAAGACATACCAAGTACCCATCACAAACTCTTATCCCTCGCATTACATTATTTGCCATTTGCCTCTCGTTTTCCTCTCCCCCACTTCACCCTTGCCGTTTTATTCGCCCTTCTTCTACTCGTCTTTTCGTTTGGTTTGATGTCTTACTTGGCTCGTTTGCTCGTTTGGTTGGAATAGTTGTTTATTTATTGCTAAACAGAGAACCTAAGATCTATGGATCCTCATCCGCTTGCCAATCTTTTTAAGAGATCCAATTATGATAAACCAAATTCTAGTGATTTGAGTGCACTAGATTATCTTTATGAGGTTTTTCTTGAAATTCGTGAATCTGAAAATTGTGATGAAGAAATTTATGAAGAGATTCACGATAGCTCCTTGACAAAAAAGCATGATTGCAATGATTTTATTATAATTCTATTAATGTCAATTGTGTTAATGATATGCAAAACCCTAAGCTTGGGGATGCTAGTTTTTCTATGTCCACTACTTGTTGCAATGATCATGATTGGGGTGATTCTTCTTATAATCTTGAAATTTTAATTAAGCCCCATGATGAATATGCGATTGATAATAATGTTTGCAATAATACTGAAAGTGGGTTTGGAAGAGTGTCAACTTTAGATCCCACATATTTGGATAGTGTTCAATCTTATGAAGTTTTTGATAAAAGTCGGTTTGGAGAGGTCATGACTTTGGTTAATGATAATCCCACTATTTTGGAAGAGTGTCAACTTCACATGCATGTGGATCGTGTTGAGAATATGTTATGTGATAGATATTTTGTTGAATTTTCCTATGATCCTACATGTAATTATTATGAGAGAGGGAAATATGGTCGTAGAAATTTTTATCTTACTAAATTACCTCTCGTGATGTTGAGATTGTATCGTCTCTTTCTTCTTCTTGCATATCCTAGTTTTTGCCTTCCCTGCAAATTTGTTCGCTTATAAAAAACCTATGCATAGGAAGTATGTTAGACTTAAGTGTGTTTGTCGCATGTTTTATGATGCTCTCTTTATGCTTCAATTCTTGTCTTTCATGTGAGCATCATTGAAATCTCAATGCCTAGCTAAAAAGGCTTTAAAGAAAAGTGCTTGTTGGGAGACAACCCAATATTTTTACTTGCTGTTATTCAATAAATAAGTCATCTATCTTCTGTTTAGATGTGGTTTTATGTTTTAATTAGTGTTTGTGCCAAGTAGAACCTACAGGATCATCTTGGGTGATAGTTAACTCGACCTTGCTGAAAAACAGAAACTTTTGCACGCACGAGAATAATTTTAGTAAATCACAGAAACCTTATTTTCAGTTGATTCTTTTTGATGTAGATTAACAGACAAATTGACTAGGACTTCCTATTTTTGTAGGATTTTTAGAGTTACAGAAGTATTTGAAAGTTACAGATTACTACATACTGTTCTGTTTTTGACAGATTCTGTTTTTCATGTGTTGTTTGCTTATTTTGATGAATCTATGGCTAGTATCGGGTGGTATGAACCATAGAGAAGTTGGAATACATTAGGTTTAACACCAATATAAATAAATAATGAGTTCATTACAGTACCTTAAAGTGGTGGTTTGCTTTCTTGCACTAACGGAACTTATGAGATTTTCTATTGAGTTTTGTGTTGTGAAGTTTTCAAGTTTTGGGTAAAGATTTGATGGACTATGGAATAAGGAGTGGCAAGAGTGAGGGAGTCCTGGATTAGGGGGTATTCGGACTGCCGGACTATATACTTTGGTCGGACTGTTGGACCGTGAAGATACAAGACTCAAGACTTCGTCCCGTGTCTGGATGGGACTCTCCATTGCGTGGAAGACAAGCTTGGCGATTCGGATGTTAGATCTCCTTCTTTGTAATCGACTCTGTGTAACCCTAGCCTCCTCCGGTGTCTATATAAACTAGAGGGTTTAGTCCGTAGGACAAGAACAATCATAATCATCATCATAGGCTAGCTTCTAGGGTTTAGCCTCAATGATCTCGTGGTAGATCTACTCTTGTAATACTCATATCATCAAGATCAATCAAGCAGGAAGTAGGGTATTACCTCCATCGAGAGGGACCGAACCTGGGTAAAACATCGTGTCCCCTGCCTCCTGTTACCATTAGCCTTAGACGCACAGTTTGGGACCCCTTAAATGCGGCTGGCCCACATGTCATTCTCATGGTGGTGGCGTGGTTCGCGACACACTCGTTCGAGATGAACCGGCCGGTAGTGGCGTGGCCGTGGCGAGGGTGCCACAGCGGGGCGTCGGGGCGCTACGAGGCGTAGATGGCCACACCGGCAGTTACTACCTGTAGTACAGAAGTACTCCAGCTGAGGATTGATGCCCGGGACGAAATGTATCACAGCCACTGGATGAAAATTCGATGGTGCGGGAGTACGGATCGGAGCATAGCAGTGGATCAGGCAAATCGTGTCCAATCGGGTGTAGCTGTGGTAGAAAGTTGATGGTCGCCGCAGTTCAGCTGGCCCGCATGTCATGCACACAAAGGCAGAGGAGCGGTGGGGCCCAGAGGGATGAGGCGCATGTCGGGGGGATGAGGATCCCCTGACGCGAACAATCCTACCATTCTGTCACTAACATGTGGGACCCACAAGTGTGGGTCCCACCTGTCAGCGAAGGAAAGGCAGGGCAAGGCAGTGATAGCTGAGGGAGTCCTGGATTAGGGGGTATCCAGATAGCTGGACTATATACTCTGGCCGGACTATTGGACCGTGAAGATACAAGACTCAAGACTTCGTCCCGTGTCCGGATGGGACTCTCCTTTACGTGGAAGACAAGCTTGGCGATCTGGATGTTAGATCTCCTTCTTTGTAACCGACCCTGTGTAACCCTAGCCTCCTCCAGTGTCTATATAAACCGAAGGGTTTAGTCCATAGGACAAGAACAATCATAATCATCATAGGCTAGCTTCTAAGGTTTAGCCTCAACGATCTCGTGGTAGATTATCTCTTGTAATACTCATATCATCAAGATCAATCAAGCAGGAAGTAGGGTTTTACCTCCATCGAGAGGGCCCGAACCTGGGTAAAACATCGTGTCCCCTACCTCCTGTTACCATTAGCCTTAGACGCACAGTTCGGGACCCCCTAACCAAGATCCGCCGGTTTTGACACCGACATTGGTGCTTTCATTGAGAGTTCATCTGTGTCGTCGCTGCAAGGCTCGATGGCTCCTTCAATCATCAACAACAACGTGGTCTGGGGTGAGACTTTTCTTCCCGGACAGATCTTCGTGTTTGGCGGCTTCATACTGCGGGCCAATTCACTTGGCCATCTGGAGCAGATCGACAGCTACGCTCCTGGCCATCTGGTCAGGTTTGGAAACTTGAACTACACGGCCGATATCCGCGGAGACTTGATCTTCAATGGATTCGGGACTACGCTAGAAGCACCGAACAGTCACGGCAAGCACGACTTAGACCTGCAGTCAGACAATACTCGGGATATCGCACCTGCAAGAGCTCCGGATCTAAATTCGGGGCAGATTGCGTCGACCGAGGACGGGTGGATGGACCACGCCCCGGAGGCCGCATACTCATCGGCGGTAGAGCCAAACACAGACTCCACCCCCAAGGAGGTCTGTGTCACCGGACCCCCGGACTTGTGTCCGGCTGAAGGTTCTAGACCGCGCATCCCCGGCCCGCCGAATTCAGGTGGGCTCCGGTAATGGAGTTCGCCGCTGCAGATATCTTCCGGCACTCGCCCTTCGGTGACATGCTGAATTCATTAAGGTCCCTCTCTTTGTCAGGAGACTCTTGGCCGAACTATGCCCAGCTCGAGGGGGAAGCTAGCGATGAAGAAATTCGTTGCCCACCCACCACCCACTTCATAGCCACTGTCGATGACATAACAGACATGCTTGACTTCGACTTCGATGACACCGACGGTATGGACGTCGGTGCAGGGGACGATTTGGAACCACCGCCCACGGGGCGCAGGACTGCCACCTCATCATATGATATATACATGGTGGACACATCTAAGGAGGACGATGGCAACGAAAAATACACAATGCAGGATAAAACCCCTGGACAAAAGCCAAAACGACAGCGCAGACGCTGCTCTAAGTCCAGCCACAGTAAAAATAGCGATAACAGCGCTAGAAAGATCGACACCCCAGTCAACTCCAAAGGCAACAACGACCATATGGACCCTGCGATGGAGCAGGATGAGCCAGGTCACGCCGAACACAACCCGGAGCAGACGCCCAATCACAGCAATCCCGATGGCCGAACTCATCAACCTGCCTTGGGAGAAGAGCACAGTCCGGACGACGATGCATTCATCATCCCGGAAAAATGTTTGGAACGACATAACCTCTACAGAAGGCTTATGGCCACTGCGAGAAGTCTAAAGAAGCAGAAGCAAAGGCTCAAGGCCGTGCAGGAAACGCTCAACCGCATCTAGAATAAAGTGCTAGACACTGAAGAAAAATATGGCGACGATCGCCATAGAAAGAGCTACCCAAAGCGCAAGCTGCTGCCAGAATTTGACGATGAGGCCATTCCGCCGAACAACAATACGGCCAGTAGGCCGGACCAACCACTTCATGACCGCAATAGAGCAGCTACTGACGCTGCACACGATTTATGTGAGCTCCTGGACGAAAAGGCTGGCGCGACCAGGTCCATCTATGGATCTAGAGGACACGCTCCGGCGCAGGATTATGGTCACCAAAACGATCAGACTGATCGAATACCAGTTCGGAATCAGCACCGGACATAACAACAGTCGACAGCCTGCCACAACATGTCCAGATACAGAGGGGCTGCTCACCCTGTGTGCTTCACCGAGGAGGTACTGGACCACAAATTTCCACAGGGTTTTAAACCCATGAACATAGAGGCATATGACGGAACAATAGACCCCGGGGTCTGGATTGAGCATTTTATCCTTCATATCCACATGGCTCGTGGGGACGACCTCCACGCCATCAAATACCTTCCCCTCAAGTTGAAGGGACCAGCTTGGCACTGGTTGAAAAGCCTCCCCGAAAATTCAATTGGAAGTTGGGAGGAACTTGAGGACGCTTTCAAGGCCAATTTTCAAGGGACCTATGTCTGACGTTCGGACGCTGACGATTTAAGTCACATAATTCAACAGCCCGGAGAGTCTGCCCGCAAGCTTTGGAATAGATTCCTCACTAAGAAGAATCAAATTGTCGATTGTCTGGATGCCGAAGCCCTAGCGACCTTCAAGCACAGTATCCGGGATGAGTGGCTCGCCAGACACCTCGGCCAAGAAAAGCCGAGGACAATGGCAGCCTTAACAAGCCTTATGACCCGCTTCTGCGCGGGTGAAGACAGCTGGTTGGCCCATAGAGGCACCAGCGACCCAGGTACATCCAAAATCAGGGATGGCAACGGGAAGCCACGGCGCAATAAAAACAAGCGTCGAAACAAGGAAGAAAGTCCGTACAACACAGCGGTTAACGCCGGATTCAGGGGCTCTCGACCCAGTCAACAAAAGAAGCCATTTAAAGGCAGCAAAGAGGGACCGTCCGACCTAAATAAAGTCCTGGATAGACTGTGCCAAATTCATGGCACCCCCGAAAAACCTTCAAACCACACTCACAGAGAATGCTGGGTCTTTAAGCAGGCCGGCAAGTTAAATGCCGAACACAAGGGAAAGGAAACACCAAGCGAAGACGAGGATGAGCCTCGCCAGCCGAACATTGGGGGACAGAAAAAATTCCCACCAGAGGTAAAAACAGTAAACATGATCTACGCGACTCACATACCCACGAGAAGGCGCAAACACGCGCTCAGAGACGCACACGCTGTAGAGCCCGTCGCCCCCAAACTCAACCCCTGGTCGGCCTGCCCGATCACCTTTGATCACAGGGACTACCCGACTACTATGCGGCACGGAGGATCGGCTGCCTTGGTGCTCGACCCAATAATCAACGAATACCATCTCACTCATGTCCTCATGGACGGCGGCAGTAGTCTCAATCTAATATACCAGGACACTGTCCGCAGAATGGGGATAGACCCATCCAGAATCAGCCAAAGTAACACCACCTTTGAGGGGGTGATACCAGGCGTTGATGCCCGCTGCAGGGGCTCCCTCGTATTAGAGGTGACATTCGGTTCTCCAGACAACTTTAGAAGCGAAGAATTACTCTTCACCATCGCTCCCCTCTGAAGTGGTTATCATGCATTGCTCGGAAGAACGGCCTTCGCTCGCTTCAACGCAGTACCGCACTACGCCTACCTTAAACTCAAGATGCCCGGTCCACGTGGCGTCATCGCCATTAGCGGAAATACAGAGCATTCCTTATGTGCGGAAGAGTATGTGGCGGCTCTAGCAACCGGACACTAAGTGACCTCTCCTATTAGAATGCATGATCGGTCGTTACGACCACTGACACGGTTAGACGAGTCCGGCGCACCACCATCGGTAACAGCCCAGATAAACCAGAGCTGGGTGCTATACATGTAATCCCATAGAGGGCACCAGGGGCTGCAAACATGCAATAAAGCCCACCTTTTGGCTTGACCTTATTAACAGGCCAATGTCTTACACTTCTACTATCCACTGATAATAACCAACTCTTCGCACGCTTATGTCATACTCTTTTACATGAGTTTTCCTTTTTACACACACCATTCGTGCGATACCCTCCCAGGACACGGCACAACGGAGACAAAGGCGCAGACGTGCAGCAGGGCCCCGCTCAAAGGTTCCTCTTTAGATTAAGCCCCTGTGTAAACCTTCTTTATTGTCTCTTGTTGCTTGACATCCCATGGGTACTCAATACACCCACAGGGGATACTGGCGTTATTGGCATTTCACCATGACAGACTAATGCACATACCTGGAAATACAGGGTTCATAATCAAGGGCGCTACTCAGCCCAGTATATGTTATAAAGTTAGAATACCTTCGAGAGTGTTCGGCGTCGCGAGTTAGGCCTTATATGCATCAGCTCCAAATCATGTCTTTGGTCAAATGTTGGGTTTGCCCGGCTCCTGGGTTTGCCTTACATTCCGCTTCTATCGGCTAAGGCGGCCAAAGGAGAACTACTGCGATTGTGCCCTGGTTATTCCAGATGAGCACCTCAGTAGAGAAAGCCGAAAACTGACTGTCATGATATAGCGAGAGACTGGTCAACCACTCGAGGACTCATCGAAATCGTTAGGATTCCTCCGCATTAACGAAGGACCGCTTCCCGGTCATGTACACACTCGCCCGTATCCGGATGCACGCAAAGGTACCAGGGGCTACATAGTAGCCCCACCGTCAAACTCCTATGGCTAAGTGAAAGTGTTAAAGCTATATAGTCCGTTTGCCTAGTTCGATGTGCGATCACGTCCTTAATAGACCAAGACGTTGGATCAAGTGTGATTACGCACATTTTTGCGAACACCCCCGCATTGTATGCGTGGGGGCTGAAGCCAATGACTGCTAACTTTCAGGTTATATACACATCAAACGGCCGCACAGGAAGCACAATAACACTTTCTGGCGAAAGTATCAACATAGCCTCTATAATCAAAATACAATTGTTTTTACTATGAAATGATTTGTCACTCAAACATGACATTCTTCGAGCACCGAGCCTCTATTAAACGAGCACCTTCTATTACCTGCTCCAAGTAGTGCTCGGCCGGATCCTGGCTACCCGCCGGATTCTGGGTTGCAATGATGGTGGCCTCCATATCTGCCCAATATGTTTTAACACGTGCAAGAGCCATCCGCGCACCTTCTATGCACGCCGACCTCTTCATGGCATCAATTCATGATACGGCGCCAAGGAATTGTTGCACTAAACCAAAATAACTATCCGGCTTCGGCCCCTTCGGCCATAGATGGTCTATTACAGACCTCATTGCAAGACCGGACAACCTATGGAGCTCGGCCACAGCGGCCATCCTTTCACTCAATGGCAACGGGCGCGTTGGAGCACTGAATTGCGACCAGAACAACCTTTCTACTTCACTATCTTTTTGATCCTCAAAAAACATGGTCGCAACAGCCGTACTTTTTGCCAGATCCGCATACGCGTCTGCAGCGCTCCAGCGCCAATCCAAAGGAGCGTACTTTGGATCCAAGAACTTCATTTGGAACAAAAAGGGGCTTCCAGCCGCGATTTCTCTAGCCTGTCGAAGCTCCTCCCACGCATCCCTAATTTCGGAACGCGTCTCCTTGGCCGCATCATGGGCCTTCTTCAGGTCAGCCGACTTCGCCTGATTCTCCTTTTCAAGGAGCATACTGACCGGCAGCATTTTTCAGCTCCACAGCCATCTCGGCTATATTATCTTCGCTTCAGCGATGAGTAGCCTGTTCGGCTCTCAAATCTTTGGCCGCCTTTAGGGCAGCCGCATTGCTAGCCCGGGCTTGTTCCTTGGCTAGGGCAAGCTCCGCCCTCAGGGCCTCCACGGCAGCAGCTCCACTTGCAGTAGAAGCATATCACATTAACATTATGCTCCTCTTAATATTTCCTATACAAACAAGGAAAACAGAGCACATACTTTGTGACTCGTTAAGCCGCTCGTTCACAAGCGTGATGTCGGCATCCATAACTTCAGTTTGTCGCCTCAGTTCGGCGACTTCAGCGGTCCGGTCGGCCGCCGGACCCTTAGCCACCTACGCATGAATACAGTGCGATCATTACTTGAGAATGTGATCCTCCGTTTGCCGCCTAGGGCTGGCAACCAGAGTCTCAGGGGCTACTATCTATACGGAGCACACCTAGAGCATGCGCCACAACCAAAAAATTACGTATTTCATTATATACCTCAAAGCCTTTGAGCAGGCTCGTAAAAGCTTCATTCAACCCGCTTGTGGCAGATGAAATCTTCTCAAGCACCATGCTCATTAATGAACGGTGATCCTCCGAGAGAGCAGCTGGCTCCAGAAGGCCCGTCAGCGTGTCCGGCCGGTCACCGAACTGTGCTGGACCCTTCTTATCGCCCCCCGTGGGAGCCGAATGCTCCGGGCTCAGGGCGGCCGAAGTATTAGCTTCTGGCCTCAGCAAATCTGGACTCCTCCGTGACGACACCTCGGGGTCACCCGCCCAATGAGGCGGAGAGGCAGGTGGGGTTTCACTCTCCATCATCTCTGGAAGAAGATCCCCCAAAGATGAACTCTGTCGAGAAGAGCTTCTAGCCGGACTGCAAAGAATGGATCCTGGTTATTGTTCTTGGAGGAGGAAGCAGTAGCTTTGTATTTACGATTAACTTACAGCTCGGCTGAGGGCTGGCCCGTTTGCGGGCATGGCGCGGTGAGGACGCCCTCCGGGGCAGGGCCCCCTGGTGAAGTTTTCTTCCCTTATCTAGGCACCTCCATCTCCAAGTTTTCGGAGGCGGCCCTCTTCTTCCCGCGGGGGGAGGAGACCGTAGATTCCCCTCCCCGACTATCCTCCCCCGTGGAGATAGTAATTCCCCCGGTTCGGATGTGCAATATGTGAAGCTCTGCTTCTTTGTTCTTCCCTTTGTCTTTCCCCGAGGGCACTTGACTTAGCACACGACTAAGCATCCTGGCTATGGCAGGACTAGGCGAGCCTTCGGGAAGCGGTGCCGGACACCTGATTCTCTCTGCCTCGCTGAGCCAATCCTGGTCGCGGATGGTTTTCAGAATAATGTTATGACAAATATAACTGAAGTGTTCAGTTTCTGGGTTACTTACTTGGGTATCTGGGCGGTTGCCGCTCAGGCCCGCATCCTCGGTGGTGTCCGGACACTTTACTTGTGGTTCGAAGAATAACTTACACATGCCTTCGAGCGTCATGCCGAAGAAGTGCTGAATAGTCCGTGGACCTTCTGGGTTGAATTCTCACATCCGGAGAGGCCGACGTTTGCACGGCAAGATCCGTTGGACTAGCATTACCTGAATTACGCTGACAAGACTAACGTCCCTCTCAAGAAGCTCCCAAATGCGGCTCTGCAATGTTGGTACGTCATTAGCAGGCCCCCAATCCAGTCCCACGTAGGCCCATGACGCTAGTTGAGGCGGAGGGGCCGAGCGGAAGTCAGGGGCAGCCACCCACTTTTTGCCTCTAGGAGCCGTGACGTAAAACCACCTCCGCTGCCATAAATTGGACACCTCTGGGAAGAAGCCCTCTGGCCATGGGGCGTCGGCATTTCTGCTTATTGCAGCGCCTCCGCACTCCGCGTGTCGCCCCTCAATCACCTTCGGCTTTACATTGAAGGTCTTGAGCCATAAGCCGAAGTGTGGGGTGATGTGGAGGAAGGCTTCACACACAACGATGAACGACAAGATGTGAAGGATGGAGTCCAGAGCCAGATCATGAAAATCTAGCCCGTAATAGAACATGAGCCCTCTCGCAAAGGGATCAAGGGTGAAGCCTAAGCCATGGAGGAAGTGAGAAACAAATACGACGCTCTAGTTGGGCTCGGGAGTAGGGATGACCTGCCCTGGAGCATGAAGCCTGTGCTTGATGTCGGCGGTCAAATATCTGACCTCCCTGAGCTTCGCAATGTCCTCCACTGTCCATCCACCGGCTTTGAAGGTTGGATCCGGACATGATTGAAGATCTGAATTGCCTAAGCTTGGGCTTCGGGTGTTGGAACTCGAGATGCGGAAAGGCGCAAGCGTGGTAGGAAAGAGGGATAGGCCTCAGCCCCTCTATAAAGTGGGTGAATATCAAGCATCCTCAGCATAACCGCTTGGGACTTTCCTAAAAACACGGAGTCATACCAACAGGCGTCGTGGGGTTGCCCGTGCCCGTATTGATGGAAGATCCCGCGATAAGGGGAACACGATCTCTGCTTTCACAAGGCGTGCCATTAAAACCGCCTCGCAACGCGTGTCGAGGTAGGTCGAGAAAAACTAGTTCGTATTGAGCCAGGCTACAGCGTAAGGGCACACCATAAAATTTTTGTCAGCAGATTAGATTTGTAAAGTGTTATGCTCTCCACGGTGGTGTGCGGAAATTATCTCACAGAGCCGGACACAATCCTTAATCTACTTTGGGTTATTCAGAGATGGAACCCGCCTTGCAATGCCGAAGACAATCTATGCGCCAGACTCGTCATCATTGAAGCCTGGTTCAGGGGCTACTGAGGGAGTCCTGGATTAGGGGGTATCCGGATTGCCGGACTATATACTTTGGCCGGACTGTTGGACCGTGAAGATACAAGACTCAAGACTTCATCCCGTGTCCATATGGGACTCTCCTTTGCGTGGAAGACAAGCTTGGCGATTCGGATGTTAGATCTCCTTCTTTGTAACCGACTCTGTGTAACCCTAGCCTCCTCCGGTGTCTATATAAACCGGAGGGTTTAGTCTGTAGGAGAAGAACAATCATAATCATCATCATATGCTAGCTTCTAGGGTTTAGCCTCTATGATCTCGTGGTAGATCTACTCTTGTAATACTCATATCATCAAGATCAATCAAGCAGGAAGTAGGGTATTACCTCCATCGAGAGGGCCCGAACCTGGGTAAAACATCGTGTCCCCTGCCTCCTGTTACCGTTAGCCTTAGACGCACAGTTCGGGACCCCCTACCCGATATCTGCCGGTTTTGACACCGACAAAGAGCCTAATCTTGAGGATGCCCAAGGCACTCCAAGGTAAATTCAAGGACAACCAAAAGCCTAAGCTTGGGGATGCCCCGGAATGCATCCCCTCTTTCGTCTTCGTCTATTGGTAACTTTACTTGGAGCTATATTTTTATTCACGACATGATATGTGTTTTGCTTGGAGCGTCTTGTATGATATGAGTCTTTGCTTTTTAGTTTACCACAATCATCCTTGCTGTACACACCTTTTGGGAGAGACACACATGAATCGGAATTTATTAGAATACTCTATGTGCTTCACTTATATCTTTTGAGCTAGACAGTTTTGCTCTAGTGCTTCACTTATACCTTTTTAGAGTACGGCAGTGGTTTTATTTTGTACAAATTATTGATCTCTCATGCTTCACTTATATTACTTCGAGAGTCTTTTAGAACAGCATGGTATTTGCTGTGGTTATAAAATTGGTCCTAATATGATGGGCATCCAAGTTGGGTATAATAAAACTATCATAGAAAGTGCATTGAACACTATGATCAATTTGATACTTGATAATTGTTTTGAGATATAAAGGTGGTAATGTTAGAGTCATGCTACTTGGGTAATTATGAAATTGCAAAATACTTGTGTTAAAGTTGGCAAGTCCCATAGCATGCACGTATGGTAAAAGTTGTGTGACAAATTTGTAGCATGGGGTGCTCTTTGATTGCCTTCCTTATGAGTGGAGGTCGGGATCGCGCGATGGTTAACTCCTACCAACCCTTCCCCTAGGAGCATGCGTAGTAGTACTTTGCTTCGAGGGCTAATTAAATTTTGCAATAAGTATATGAGTTCTTTATGACTAATGTGAGTCCATGGATTATACGCACTCTTACCCTTCCATCATTGCTAGCCTCTACGGTACCATGCATTGCCCTTTCTCACCTGAGAGTTGGTGCAAACTTCGCCGGTGCATCCAAACCCCGTGATACAATACGCTCTATCACACATAAACCTCCTTATATCTTCCTCAAAACAGCCACCATACCTACCTAATATGGCATTTTCATAGCCATTCTGAGATATATTGCCATGCAACTTTCCACCGTTCCGTTTATTATGACACGCTCCATCATTGTCATATTGCTTTTGCATGATCATGTAGTTGACATTGTATTTGTGGCAAAGCCACCTTCATAATTCTTTCATACATGTCGCTCTTGATTCATTGCATATCCCGGTACACCGCCAGAGGCATTCACATAGAGTCATATTTTGTTCTAAGTATCGAGTTGTAATTCTTGAGTTGTAAGTAAATAAAACTGTGATGATTCATTATTAGAGCATTGTCCCAAGTGAGGAAAGGATGATGGAGACTATTATTCCCCCACAAGTCGAGATGAGACTCCGACTTTATGAAAAATAAAAGAGGCCAAAGAAGCCCAAATAAAAAAAGAGGCCAAAGAAGCCCACCAAAATAATAAAAAAATAATGAGAGAAAAAGAGAGAAGGGACAATGTTACTATCCTTTTTCCACACTTGTGCTTCAAAGTAGCACCATGATCTTCATGATAGAGAGTCTCCTATGTTGTCACTTTCAAATACTAGTGGGAATTTTTAATTATAGAACTTGGGTTGTATATTCCAATGATGGGCTTCCTCAAAATGCACTAGGTCTTCGTGAGCAAGCAAGTCGGATGCGCACCCACTTAGTTTCTTTTGTTGTGCTTTAATACATTTATAGCTCTAGTGCATCCGTTGCATGGCAATCCCTACTCCTCATGTTGACATCAATTGATGGGCATCTCCATAGCCCGTTGATTAGCCTCGTCAATGTGAGAATTTCTCCTTTTTGTCTTCTCCACACAACCTCTATCATCATATTCTATTCCACCCATAGTGTTATATCCATGGCTTGCGCTCATGTATTGCGTGAGAGTTAAAAAAGCTGAAGCGTGTTAAAAAGTATGAACCAATTGCTTGGCTGAAACTGGGGTTGTGCATGATGGGAGTATTTTGTGTGACGAAAATGAAGCATGGCCTAACTATATGATTTTGTAGGGATAAGCTTTCTTTGGCTATGTTATTTTGATAAGACATGATTACTTGTTAGTATGCTTGAAGTATTACAATTTTTATGTTAATATGAACTTTTATCTTGAATCATTTGGATCTAAACATTCATGCCACAATAAAGAAAACTTAATTGAGAAATATGCTAGGTAGCATTCCACATCAAAAATTCTGATTTTATCATTTACCTACTCGAGGACGAGCAGGAATTAAGCTTGGGGATGCTTGATACGTCTCCAACGTATCTATAATTTTTGATTGTTCCATGCTATTATATTACCTGTTTTGGATGTTTAATGGGCTTTACTATACACTTTTATATCATTTTTGGGACTAACCTATTAACCAGAGGCCCAACCCAAATTGTTGTTGTTTTGCCTATTTCAGTGTTTCGCAGAAAAGGAATATCAAACGGAGTCCAAATGGAATGAAACCTTTGGGAGAGTTATTTTTGGAACAAACGCAATCCAGAAGACTTGGAGTGGACGTCAAGCAATAAACGAGGCGACCATGAGGTAGGAGGGCGCGCCCAGGGGAGGTGCGCCCCCCACCCTCGTGGGCCCCTCGTGGCTCCCCTGACCGACTTCCTTCGCCTATATATATCCATATACCCTGAAAACATCCAGGAGCACCATGAAACCCTATTTCCACCGCCGCAACCTTCTGTACCGTGAGATCCCATCTTGGAGCCTTTTCTGGCGCTCCGCCAGAGGGGGAATCGATCATGGAGGGCTTCTACATCAACATCATGCCTCTCCGATGAAGTGTGAGTAGTTTACCATAGACCTTCGGGTCCATAGTTATTAGCTAGATGGTTTCTTCTCTCTCTTTGAATCTCAATACAATGTTCTCCTAGATCTTCTTGGAGATCTATTCGATGTAACTCTTTTTGCGGTGTGTTTGTCGAGATCCTATGAATTGTGGGATTATGATCAAGTTTATCTATGAGAAATATTTGAATCTCCTCTGAATTCTTTTATGTATGATTGGTTATCTTTGCAAGTCTCTTTGAATTATCAGTTTGGTTTGGCCTACTAGATTGATCTTTCTTGCAATGGGAGAAGTGCTTAGCTTTGGGTTCAATCTTGCGGTGTCCTTTCCAAGTGACAGCAGGGGCAGCAAGGCACGTATTCTATTGTTGCCATCGAGGATAAAAAGATGGGGTTTATATCATATTGCTTGAGTTTATCCCTCTACATCATGTCATCTTGCCTAATGTGTTACTCTGTTCTTATGAACTTAATACTCTAGATGCATGCTGGATAGCGGTCGATATGTGGAGTAATAGTAGTAGATGCAGAATCGTTTCGATCTACTTGTCACAGACGTGATGCCTATATACATGATCATGCCTAGATATTCTCATAACTATTCACTTTTCTATCAATTGCTCGACAGTAATTTTTTCACCCACCGTAATACTTATGCTATCTTGAGAGAAGCCACTAGTGAAACCTATGGCCCCCGGTTCTATTTTCCATCATATAAGCTTCCAATGTACTTTATTTTGCAATCTTTACTTTTCAATCTACATCATAAAAATACCAAAAATAATTTTATTATTATTATCTCTATCAAATATCACTTTTGCAAGTGGCCGTGAAGGGATTGACAACCCCTTTATCGCGTTGGTTGCGAGGTTCTTCTTTGTTTGTGTAGGTATGAGGGACTTGCGTGTAGCCTCCTACTGGATTGATACCTTGGTTCTCAAAAACTGAGAGAAATACTTATGCTACTTTGCTGCATCACCCTTTCCTCTTCAAGGGAAACCCACGAGGTAGCACTGGTCGATGAGGACAATATCTGTATTAACAAGCGACTCGACGAGGTATAGGGTATGTTTCAAGTACTCCGTACATGATTGTATTAGTTTGCAAATGCTAAGTTGAAGCCTACGCGCTGCTATATGCATAATTGCAGATGGCGCTGTTGAGGTCGAGGCCCTCAGGGGTGACCTTGCCCGCGCGAAGGAGCAGGTAAGGGTGAGCAATGTGGCCGCTGGGAAAACGACTGCGGATTTGAAGGCCGAACAGGCCACCCGGCGCCAGTTCGAGGAGCGGGTATCCAAAGTTGAGCAAGAGCTCAAGGACGCCACTTTCAAGTGTGAGATCCTCGAGGAGGAGAATAAAGCTAAGGCGGCCGAACTTGCCAAGGCCCATCAGGAAGCCCAAGAGGCGAGGTCCGACTCCCGAGCGGCTTGCGAGGAGATCTGATAGGCCGTACAGATAGCGGCTGGTAAGCCCTTTCTTTTACAGTCTATGTTTGGCGATCAGAGGTATGCCTTTGCTTAATCGATTGTGGAGTTCTCCAGACGCCTTTGCGGATTCAAAGAGCGCCACTGACGCTGCGCAATTCTACCGAGCCTAGGAGGGGCATGCGACGGAGAAGCTGTTCTGGTCGCAGTTCGCGACGCAGGAGCGCTCGACGCTGATGAACGACCAAATGGCGTAGTGGGCCGAGCTGCATAAGATGTCTGAAGCGTCCATGAAGGAGGTCATAGTCCGGCTGCGGCCAGCCGAACCCGTTCCGAGCAGCTATTTTGGCCTAGTGCAGCGACTCATCGATGTCTTGCCCCGAATTGATGCAATCAAGCGGTCAGTGTGCATAGAAGGTGCATGGATGGCCTTTGCCCACGTCAAGATTCACTGGGCGAAGATGAAGGTCGCCGTTATCGCGGTTGAGGGTCCTCCCAGAGGCAAGGACCATCGCACGCTGGAGCGCTATTTAGACGACGTCCTAGAGGGTGCTCGCTTGATAGAGGGTCAATGCTCAAAGGACATTATATTTGAATGAATGTATCCAAACGACCCGGACGTGTTTATTATATATATTAAGGCTTTGTGATATATTTGTGCCATTGTCTGAAAGTTATTTCCTCCTGTGCGGCTGTTTTTGTATTCCTGAGAGTTTTCCAATCGTCGGCTTTGGCCCCCATGTAGATACTGCGGGGTGTTCGGAATGGCACATGAGCACACTTGATCCAACGTCTTGGTCCATAAAGGTGGTGCCAGTGTGGTGAACCAGGCAATCAGACTATATGGCTTTAACACTCTCACTTAGCCATATGAGTTTGATGATGGGGCTCTAAGATAGCACCTGGTATGTACGCGGTTATTCTGATGCGGGTGCGTTACGTATGTAACCGGAAAAATGGTCCTTCGTGTAATACTGAAAAATCGTTAAAGATTTAATGAGTCGCTGAGTGGCTGACCAGCTCTCACCGCATCATGACAGTCAGTTTTCGGCTTTCTCTACTAAGGTGCCTGCCCGGGCGAACCGGAAACACAATCGCAGTAGTTCTCCCTTTACTACCCTAGCCGAATAAACGGAACGTAAGGTACCAAACACAGGAGCCGGGCAACCCAACTCTTGAACAAAGACATGATTCGGAGCCGATGCATATAATGCCCAGTTTGGGACGCTGAAGTGTGCTATAAAGGTATTTGGGATTTTGTTTGACGACACATATGTGGCCACATAGAGCCCCTGGCAGTGGGTGCCGAGGTGTGAGTGAGACAACTGGGGAGACGAAATACAGTTATATGAATAAGGTCGAGACCGAAAAAATTGCTGCACTAGAATCTGATTGATACGTCAAAATGTGATCTTACAGATGGCACCATAAGCACCGAAGCCATTTTACATGCCAGGGGTCTGAGAATAAGGAGGAAAGCTTGATACAGGTCCTTGACTAAAGTTTGGTCTGAGGAATCCTTTGGACATCTTGCCGCACGTCTGCGTCGCTTTCGCCTTGTAGAGAGAGGTTCCTTAAGAGGAATGATCTTTGGCTATCCGTACGAGACTGGGCTCGAAAAGGAGTCCTTGTAAGTCCGTAGGATATGTAGGTTTGAATGCACCTGTGGTAGAAGAAAAAATAATTGAAAAAAGGTGGAGGGTCATATAGGGCCAAACTGTACTATAGACATGTCCGTATTGTGCCTCCGTGGACGTCCAAGGTATTTTGAGTGCATAATTATGCATGCGCGGTACAAACCCCGCGGGTGTGTGCGGTGATCGACGGAGGCGAAATTGCTAGTCGAGCTTTGGAATAACCAAGTTGTCATCATGCGGAACTGACCGGAATCGTTTAACCATGTCCGGTGGTTTGATGGCCGATGAGGTGTGCGACTTGATAGGGCCACTCTGTACTTCGGCCGCGAGGGCCGCGGTGTGCTCCTCCGTACAGAGGGAGCGTTCCGTGTTTCCATTGACTGTTATGACGCCACATGGGCCGGGCATCTTGAGCTTTAAATACGTGTAGTGTGGGACCGTGTTGAATCAAGCGAAAGCGGTCTGTCCGAGCAATGCGCGATAGCCACTTCGGAAGGGGACGATATCGAAGATCAAGTCTTCACTGCAGAAGTTGTCTGGCGAGCTGAAGACGACCTCCAATGTTATTGAGCCCGAGCAACGGGCTTCTACACTAGATATTACTCCTTTAAAGGTAGTTTTAGTGGGATTGATTCTTGACGGATCAATACCCCTTTTGCGGACAGTTTCCTGGTAAAGCAGGTTAAGACTACTGCCACCGTCCATGAGGACTCGCGTGAGGTGGAATCCGTCGATGATTGGGTCGAGGACCAAAGCTGTCAAACCTCCATGAAGGATACTGGTCGGGTGGTCCTTTCGATAGAAGATGATAGGACAGGTCGACCATGGGTTGAATTTTGGGGCGACTGGCTCTACGGCATACATGTCCCTTAGTGCGCGCTTGCGCTCCCGTTTGGGGATGTTGGTGGCTTAGATCATATTCACCATTTTTGACCTAGGGAGGAAATTTCTTTTGTCCCCCTGTGTTCGGTGGGCGAGGCTCTTCGCGATTGTCCTCGTTGGGCGGCCTTTCCCTCTTGTGTTCGGCATTGAGCTTGCCGACCTGTTTAAAAACCCAATAGTTTCTGTTGGTGTGATTGGCAGGTTTATCGGGGGTGCCATGAATCTGACAAGGTCGAACAAGTATTCTGTCCAAACTGGATGGCAATGAGTAGGGTATGGGCGGGTACAACCTCCTTCTACCCAAACCCATACCCATAGAAACTTTCTATACCCACTCACTTCAATACCCATGGGCATAAATTGATACCCATGCCCATACCCATCGGGTATCCTGTACCAAATGGGTATCCATTGGGTACCATATATAGCATTTAGGCCTAGTTTGGCAGCGCAGTTTTTTAAATACCGTAGTATTTCAAAACTTCAGTATTGCAATGCATGTGCAATGAATACTATGGTTTTTTAAAAACTGCATTTTTCTCAGTTTTAGGAAAACTACCGATATGTTTGGTTGGTGTCGTTTTACTGTAGTTTTGATCAATAGTTACACAACTTTAATCTAGCTTCCTACACCTACCGAGCTACACGACCAGATCAATCAGTGTGTGCTAATGACCACCCGGCTACATGCAATGCGGCATGACCTTTTCTAGGAAGTTGGAGACTTGATCGGCTGTAGCTAATTACAAAGAATAGGAATCAGTATCCTGGTGGTGCATGCCATGGAGAGGAATGAATCAATACTACAAAACAATACTGCAGTGTGGCTAGTTATGGTTGCAGAACAAGATGTACGGTAGTCAATGAGTGGATGACACAAGCGAGTTTTCCTCAGTTTGCGAAAAAAGAGGTCCGGACCTCTTTTTTAATACTCCAAAAAAACTACAGTATAAAGAATACCACTGTTTATGAAGTTATAGTTTTTGGTATAGCCAAACACCTCTAAGTATTCAAAACTATAGTTTTTCAAAAAAAACTATGGTATTCTAGTAATACTTTGAAAGTACTTTGCATCCAAACGGGGCCTTAAATGTTGAATTTTTTTAGAGAAATGAGTCTGAAATTCAAGTGATATGGGTGGGCATTATGGCATCAACACAGTCTCCTCCGATGGGTGGCTTCTTGGAGGCATCAAGGGAGTATGAGCATCGGTTGGTGGAAGCCCGACATAGTGGGAATGAGCAGCTGGAATTGGGGGTCACTTGATCATGAGTTTAGAGGAGTCTGATGGCGATGAGTCAATATTTCATTGTTTCAAGAAGTTACATAGGACGTCAGAGGAGTGTCGAGCAGGCGATTGCAGGCCTATGACCTATGGCTGGTTTAGAGAATACAAGATTTAGGGTTGGGCCATAGGAGTTAGATGCTTAACCCACATGCCATAGGAATAATTTTGATTTATTAATTCCTTTTGGGTATCCATTGGGTTACCCATGGCTGCAATTGAATACCCATGCCGTGCCCATAGATTTTGCGGGTATGGATACCCATTACCCATGGGTACAAAATCTTTCCAAGTCATGCCCATGCCCATTGTTTTCGGGTAGAGTACCCGCGGGTACCCATACCCATGGGCAAAACTGCCACCCCTCGTCGTTCCTCCAGTCCTGGGGACGGCGCACGGTCCAATCGTGCAAGGCGGTGTCACGAAGTCTGGGCCTTCCCGTGCGCCTCCTCCGGCGCCAGTGGCCTGGCAGATGAGACAGAATCGCCGGTTCGGTGGACCCCGGTCTCAGGACGTTCGTCGGTGCCCCACCCCTCCTCGGCGCTCCCGGGCCCTGCCGGCTGCTCGCCCGCAGCCTGATTCGCGGTTCCCGGCCATGCTGTTCGGGTGCTGCTACAACTGTGGCAAGGAGGGCCACATCTCTATGGAGTGCAGCAACCCCACTCGCTGCATTCGCTGTGGCAGCAACAACCACACCTCGCGTGGCTACACGCGGTCTCGGAGTGCGTCGCCAGTTTCGTAGCCACCGCCCCCTCCTCCGGCTCTCCGGGCCGGCGTGCCTACTGGCCAAACGCAGGGCGCCCCTACTTCGCGCTCGGTCCTACCGCCCCCTCCGTCGGGCCCGCCGCCCACCCAGGCCATCTGTCTCGCCACCGTGCTGCCACCCCCACCGCCCGGCCCTCCTCCGGCAGGTATCGTTCGTGTTGGGCGCTCTTGGTCGCTTGTGGCCAGCGTGGGATCTGTGGTGCGTCCGGCATCCGCTCAGCTTCCGGAGGCCTCCATCGGAGGGCAGCTTTCGGAGCCCGTAGACTGCTACTTCTTGGAAGCATCGGCGGAGAGGGTTACCCTGGAGGTCGAGCTGGACAAGGCCGTGGTCGTGTCGGTGTCTGGCGCTCGGCCAGTGGAAGGCCTAGACTTGGCGGCTGCGGCGGCGGTGATTCATGTAGAGCTCGGCATCGGGGCCATGGACATGTCCATCCGCCCCTTCTACCTGAAGGAATTCCTTGTCCTCTGCAGAGACATGGCTACGCGCAACCTTTTGGTGGACAGGGGTCATGTTCCGGCGGGACGCAGCGTGCTCTTGATGCGGCCCTGGACGCGCTCCGCATGGGCAACGTTGATCACCATGCCACTTAATTCGGACCTGCCGTTCCCTTGGAATGGCTTCTTCCGTTGACCGGATTTGGAGCCACTGAATCCGGCATTGACCGCCGTGTCTTTGTTATTGTTTCGACGCTTGTGCTTGTCGCGTCGTGGCTTGCCATTGCCATCCCTGTCTTCAGAGGTGCCTGGGTTGCTGGTGCTATTGCTTCGACGAGCTAGACAGCTATCTTTTCCCGCGCAAAAGCGGGTCATAAGTGCGGTAAGGGCTTCTATGGACTTCGGCTTCTCTTGGCCGAGGTGTCGGGCGCGACACTCACCTCGGACGCTGTGTTTGAAGGCGCGAGGGCTTCGGCATCCGGACAATCCACAATCTGGTTCTTTTTGATTAAGAACCTGGTCCAGAGCTTCTGGGCTGATTCGCCGGGTTGCTGGATTATGTGACTAAGGTCATCGGTGTCTGGGGTCCGAACATAGGTACCTTGGAAGTTGTCTCTGAAGGCATCCTCCAAGTCTTCCTAGCTACCAATAGAGTTTTTTTTTGACTGTGAAGACAGTAGGAAAGGCTCCTACTGCATATATATTACCAAAACCTCAGGGGGTACAATTACATGTGTGTTTTACATACATGGGTGGTTGAGGCACCACCAGGAGACACCCTAATTTACAGAAATGCTTACTGTATGGATCCAAGTATGGTAGAAACAATATGTTGTTTGTAGGGTTTCACTCTATATCTAAGATTGTCGAAGTCCAACTTAAACCTCTGCTTCCAGGATGCAACTGACGGCCTAATTTTCCTGAAGTGGTGGTTGTTTCTTTCTTTCCAGAGGCTCCAGGCAGACGTTAAAAAGATATCCATCCACATCTTTCTAGGCTGCACGGTCTCTTGATGTTTGATCATGTCAAGTCTGTCATGTTGCGTTGACCAGTTGAAGCCAAGATGTTCCCAGCATTCCCGACTAAATGTGCAATGAAAGAAGAGGTGTTCCACCGTTTCTTCAATATGTTGACCACAGAGAAGGCAGTCAAAGTTTGTCCCAATGTTGTAGTGCCTCCTTTTGAGCATGTTTCTGGTGTTGAGGCGATCAACCATCAGGAACCAGCCGAATGTTTTGAGCTTGGGAGTACACTTTGCTTTCCACAACCAACCGAAGGCTTCATGGGCAGTTACATCTCTGAAGTAGAATTTGTAGTACGATGATGTCTGGAAAGTGTTGCCGCCCCATATACACTGCCAGGCGTCATGATCCGCCGTAAGAGTGTGTTCGGCCACTTCAAGTTGGATGGATCGCAGCTCATCGCGGGCTTGAGTAGAGAGCGGGAGTTGAAAGTTTTCATGCAGATGGGGGGACGTAAGCATTTGCTGGACCGAAACATCTTCAGAGATAGCATATGAGTAGGCTCTCGGGCAACTATCAGCATATATGGACTGGCTCCAATTATCTTTCCAAAAGAGCATAGAGGATCCATTCCCAGTTTTTACGTGCGTGACGCCACGATATATGGGCATTAGATGTGTTAAGTCTTTCCACCAGAAGGAGCCACATGCATCATGTGCATGAGGGATGGAATCGCCATAGTAGGATTCCCAAATGAGATTGACCCAAGGGATATCATGCCTGTTGTAGAACTTGTGGAGAAACTTAAGCAGCAAAGCGTCATTCTGTATTTTGAGGTTGACAACTCCGAGTCCACCATTTTTCTTAGGCATGCAGATCATGTCCCAAGCCGCCAGAGAATTGCTCTTGGTCCCATCCTCTGTCCGTTTTTGCCATAGGCAATGCCTTCTGATCTTGTCTAGTTGGGCCACAATTTTTGGTGGGATGCGAATGGTGCCCATTGTGAACATGATAAGAGAGGTTACCAACGAATTCATTAGGGCAAGTTTCCCCGCGTACGACATAAGAGACATAGCAGCAGTGATGTTTCTTTCTGCTTTGCAAACAAGTGGAGCCAGATCCAGCACGGTCAGACGAGTGGTGCCTAGGGGCAGCCCCAGATACGTGAATGGCATGGAACCCACTGTGCAACCTAACAGCTCAGCCAGTTCTTTGCATTTGTCAGAAGGCGTGTTAATTGGCACAAGTGTGGACTTATGGAAGTTGATTTTGAGCCCTACTGAAGTGGCGTAGTCCTCCAAAATTTCCTTAATCTTGGTAAGTTGTCGAGTGCAGGCTGGCAAGATGATGAGTGTGTCATCCGCGTATTG
This sequence comes from Triticum aestivum, assembly GCF_018294505.1. Taxonomy (NCBI): domain Eukaryota; kingdom Viridiplantae; phylum Streptophyta; class Magnoliopsida; order Poales; family Poaceae; genus Triticum; species Triticum aestivum. The sequence goes on along the minus strand of NC_057798.1, from coordinate 520,704,362 downwards.
GTTAACTGGATAATCCCCGTTAGTGTCTCGTCGGATTGGTAAGTCTAGGATATTATTCCGAAGTGCCTCGTTGATTGCAGATTGAAGGAGATCCGCAGCTATAACAAAAATCAGAGGCGAGAGGGGGTCACCTTGTCGCACACCACATTTGCATTGGAAAGAGCTTCCGGGAGTACCATTCAGAAGGACTGATGATTTGCCAGAGTTGAAGATACTTTGCATCCATTGAAGCCATTTGTCATTGAAACCCACCTTTTTCATAATGTGTAGCATAGCCGAGTGTTGAATAGTGTCAAATGCTTTGGCGAAATCTAGTTTCAGTAGGATAATCTCATTTTCCGAGGCTTGACACTGGTGAATATACTCGAAGGCCCACGCTAAGCAGTCCTGTATGGATCGACCATGCAGGAACCCGTATTGATTACGGTGGACGATCTGCAAGATGATTTTTTGGAGTTGATTGGCCAGTAGCTTTGTGATCAGCTTAAGGCAACAATTGAGCAAGGTGATTGGGCGGAAGTCATTGACCGTCTCTTGGGAGGCATTCTTTGGGATCAGAGTGATATAACCATAATTTAAGCTTTCAAGATTCAAATCACCTCTGTGAAATTCATTGCATAAGCTGTAGAAGTCATTTTTAATAATAGGCCAACAAGCTTTCAGAAATACTCCATTGAAACCATCCGGGCCGGGGGCTTTGTCCGGTGGCATTTCATTAATCGCAGCATCAATTTCATGCATTGCAAACGGGGCAGTGAGGCTATCAAAGTCCACTTGGTGACGTAGTAGAGATGACAGGTTGAGTTTCATGTTAGGTTTCGAGCAAGATCCCAGCCTTTGTTTGAAGGCTTGAAATAAGATAGCTTCTTTGCCTGCATGATCTTGAACAGTATGCCCATCTTCAGTTTTTAGTGTAGCAATGCAGTTTCGTCTGAATCTTTCCGTGGCAACAGCTTGGAAAAATTTCGAGTTTTCGTCGCCAAATTTAATCCAACGGAGGCTGTTTTCTGGGAGGCTGTTCAGCCAGTGCCATGCTGGTCCCTTGAGTTTTAGGGGGAGGTACTTGATGGCATGTAAGTCATCACCGCGGGCCATGTGGATGTGGGAAAGAAAATCTTCAATCCATACTGTGGGATCTATTGTGCCATCATATGATTCAATGTCCACGGGTTTAAACCCTTCTAGGAACTGGTGTTTCATTACCTCATCAGTGAAGCATAGGGGGTGTGCGGCGCCTCTATATCGGGCAGCATCACGATGTAGTTCGGATGGAGTCCGTATGCGGTTTTTGGCCCAGGTGAGGTTGTGCTTGTCGTGGCAGGACTGATGGTCGTCTTCTCGTGCAGGGGCATGCCCCCTTGATCCATAGAATGATCTGGTATGACCGGCTCTATTGTTCAGGTCCTGTCGCAGGTCATACGTGTATCCTGCAGTCGCTATCTCACTGCCTCTAGGGCAAGGTGGTGCAGGCTGGTGTTCGGCTTGAGTTGCCGCTCTGTCCCGGCTGCGAGGTGGTCAGTCCGGTCTGTCAGCCGTGTTATGTGCTGTCGGTATAGGTTCTAGGACCTCATTGTCGAATTGGGATAGCAACCTGCGCTTTGGGTAACTCTTAGCTGGACGCTTGAGTCCGTATTCCTCAGCTGCCAGGACATTAGTCCATCTCTCATTGAGTAAATCCTGATCAGCTTGGAGCTGCTGCTGCTTCTTTTTTAGGCTTCTTGCAGTAGCTATTAGTCCGTGTTTAAAGCGCTCTTGTTCGAGGGGTTCCTCTGGCATGATGAAATCTTTGTCGCCGAGGCTCTCGTCCTCTTCGGAGATCGGTAGGTAGTTACTATCCTCCAAGCCCTCCTCGTTCCCGACAGGATAGTCAGGGTTGACTTGCTCCTCTTCCCAATCATCATGTTCGGATATTGGCTCGATAGGGGCTTCTTGGTCTTTGGTGTTCTCCGGAGTATTATTGTCTCTGGTGCCGGTATTGCTGCCTTTTTTGCGACGTGATTTCGAGCGGCGCCGCTGACGTCGACGCTTTGGTGGTGCCACAGAAGGCTTGTCCTCGACTGGATCCTTCCCACCATCGCCATCATCCTCTTTGGGTGTGTCCACCATGTACACGTCATATGTAGACATGGCCATCCAGCGTCCGGTGAACGGCGGGTTCTGGCTCTTCTCATCTCCGGTATCATTGTCCATACCGTCAATGTCTTCGGAATCGTAGTCGAGCGTGTCGGTTAAATCCTCGACAGTGGCTATGAAGTGGGTGGTGGGTGGGACGTGAAATTCCCCGCTCTCAGACGCTAGTGTGGGTTGGGCGTAGTTCGGCAGTGATTCTTCTACAATGGCGAGAAATCGCATTAAGCCTAGGGCCTCGTTCAAGAGCGAGGTTTGGACGGGGAAGCGAGAGTCCGTGGAGTTGGGCGGGGTGGAGGTTCCCTAGATGACCTCGTGTGACACGGACTTCGAGAGTTCAGAGCTAGTGTTCGGAGACGAGTCCGGCTTCATGATGATAATGGGAGCCTGGCGTGACTCCGGGCCTGCCGGTGACACGATACCCTTTGCTTCTCCGGTGTTAAGCTCTATAGTCGTGCAGAGTCCGGCGGGTTTTAATCTCCCGTCTTCGGACTTAGTGATGCGCTCCGGATCTAAGGCCAGAGTGGTGGTTGGGGCCGTGAACCCTTGGAAGATCAAGTCTCCTCGGATATCAGCGACATAGTTTAGATTTCCAAAACTAATCTGATGACCAGGGGCGTAGCTATCGATCTGCTCCAGATGGCCAGTCGAATTGGCACGCAGTGCGAAGCCGCCGAATATGAAGATTTGTCCGGGGAGAAAAGTCCCCTCAGGGCGGTATTGTTGTAGATGATCTATGGAGCCATCGAGCCTTCTGGCGATGACACAGTGGAACTCTCAATGAAAGCACCAATGTCGGTGTCAAAACCGGATATCGCGGGTAGGGGGTCCCGAACTATGAGCCTAAGGATCAAAGGTAACAGGAGGCAGGGGACATGATGTCTTACCCAGGTTTATGCCCTCTTGATGGAGGTAATACCCTACTTCCTGCTTCATTGACTTTGATGAGTATAGGGGTTACAAGAGTTAATCTACCTCGAGATCGTAATGGCTAAACCCTAGATGTCTAGCATGTACTATTGTGATTGCCTCTATGGACTAAACCCTCTGGTTTATATAGACACTGGAGGGACCTAGGGTTATACAGAGTCGGTTTATAGAGAAAGGAAGATGCCTGATCCTAACGCCAAGCTTGCCATCCATGCAAAGGAGGGTCTCATCCGGACACGAGGGAAGGTCTTCGATCTCATATCTTCACGACCCATTAGTCCGGCCCACATCACATAGCCCGGACGCCCGAGGACCCCCTAGTCCAGGACTCTCTCACCCGGGCAGGCAGCGGAACCCGGATCCCTTTCAAAACATCGGGGCTAGCAATGCCCCTTAATTAACTCGGCTTGCCCTTGGTCGGATTCCCAGCGCAACTCGGCCAAGTCCGGCAAACCCAGCCAAAGCTAGTTGGCGCATGTCGGCCGGTTCCAGTAAGTCAATGCTTCATTGACAAACCAGCATGGCTACAGTGCGCCCCCCTTTAAGCTGACCCCAGCGGGCGCAGCTGCCGTGCCGACCAAGCCCCCACGTGGGGCAGGCGGCGCCTTGGAGGCGCAACCCTGTAGCAAGATGGCACAGCGGTCCCATGACGACCAACACCGCGTGCCTACAGTACCCAGCAGATGGCTGTACCCGCGCCTGGCAGGCCTGGTACGGCCCGCACCCGATGGACCCATCAAGACCCGCACCTGACAGGCCCGGCGAACCCGACGCCTCACCGCCAGATCCAAGACACTGACAACCCGGCCCCATGCCCATGTAACTTTATCATTGTAACCCTGGGGGGTTGGCCTACAAACCTCCCCCCAGGAGGCCTTCATGCATGAGAGGACCATCAGTAGAACTACACACACATCCGCCACACAGAGAAGGAGCATCCTATGCACTAGCATGCCTTCCATCCTCCCTAAAACAACCCTAGGAGCAAGCTTGTACCATCCACATATAAACCACACTCGGCAGGACTAGGGGTATTATCTCTCTGGAGATCCCCGAGCCTGGGTACATCTTGCATATTCAGATCGCTCGTGCCAACCTTGCCTCTGGAGCCCACCGGTTGCCTCTTGCCTATCCATCTCTTTAGCCACCCCGTGGCATCTGCCATGCGCCCACCATGACAGTTGGCGCCCCCGTGGGGCAGCTTGAGGTGCTGGCCGGACACACGTTCTAGACGGGGCCCTTCAGCGACCTTGGCAAGCTCAGCATGCACGGTCTGGTCCCTGCGCTCGGTGCGGCACTGGACGGTTTTGCTGCTCCGTCCGATGCTCCCTTCGGTGCGCTGTGCCCCCCTGTTGAGTACCCCTAGCGAGCTGCTCGACGTCATCGACTCCCCCATCCCCCTCGGCAACGACATCTCCCCCGACGTGGCGGATCTGTGCGTCTGGGTAGAGGTGCTCATCAACGACTCCGGCTCCACTTCGTCTAGCACCGCAAAAAAGGCCGCTGCGCCAAAGCCGCAGCGGAGCGCGTGGCCGATCCGCTGCGCGCCATGATGCAGAACCTCAGCATGTCAATGCTACCAATGCTACCCAGGCCCGGGCCCAGTTCTAGGAGGAGCACAAGCGCCTACTGGACGAGGCCGAGATGCTTGCTGCTACGCAGCGCCGGTTGGAGTCCGTCCAGCAGGAGCGCAACACCGCGTACAGCCTCACGCCAGCCGTGGCCGAGCTCATATGGGTTGGCGAAGTACAGAACCGTGGCGTCACCATCGGCCGCGCTGGGGGCGGTCCCACCCATCTACGACACCCCTGTCAAGATCATGCACGCCGCGCAAGCGGCCACCGTCAGCATGGAGAAGTTGTAGGGCGAGGAGCTGCACGAGCGCTTGTAGCGCATGACCGAGCTTCTCGGTGATGCGAACGCGCAGCTGGACCACCTTGACCATCCCACGGGATCCGTTTCGCACCACACCAAAGACCCCAAGCAGCCAAACACGGTGTCCTCGCCCCCCCCCCCAGCAAAGCTTATTCCGGCCGTACCCGAACCCAACGCAATCGCGCCCTGACGGCAGGAGATGACCTGGGCAATGAGCCGGCTCCAGAAAACCGTGATGTCTACTACGCGACTTTATTCTTGTAGACTCGTGTTGGGCCTCCAAGTACACAGTTCTGTAGGATAGTAGCAATTTTCCCTCAAGTGGATGACCTAAGGTTTATCAATCCGTGGGAGACGTAGGATGAAGATGGTCTCTCTCAAACAACCCTGCAATCAAATAAAAGAAATCTCTTGTGTCCCCAACACAACCAATACAATGGAAAATTGTATAGGGGCACTAGTTCGGCGAAGAGATGGTAATAAAAGTGTAATATGGATTGTAGAAATATATTTTTATAATCTGAATAAATAAAAATAGCAAGGTGGCAAACGATAAAAGTGAGCACAAACGGCATTGCAATGCTTGAAATGAGGCCTAGGGCCTGCTACCTCTTGAGCTTGCATTGGTTTTCCCTTGAAGAGGAAAGGGTGATGCAACAAACTAGCGTAAGTATTTCCCTCAGTTTTAAGAACCAAGGTATCAATCCAATAGGAGACAACGCACAAGTCACCGAATACCTGCACAAACAATCAACAACTTGCACCCAACGCGATAAAGGGGTTGTCAATCCCTTCACGGTCACTTGCAAAAGTGAGATCTGATGGAGATAGAATGGTAAAGAAAATATTTTGGTTTTTTTGGTTTATAGATCGGGAAGTAAAAGATTGCAAAATAGTAGATCGGAAACTAGCAAGATGTAAACGAGATTTAATAATATGGAAAAGAGACCCGGGGGCCATAGGTTTCACTAGAGGCTTCTCTCAATGTGGCTAATATTACGGTGGGTGAACAAATTACTGCCGAGCTATTAATAGAAAAACGCATAGTTATGACGACATCTAAGGCAATGATCATGAACATAGGCATCACGTCCGTGTCAAGTAGACCGAGACGATTCTGCATCTACTACTATTACTCCACACATCGACCGCTATTCAGCATGCATCTAGAGTATTGAGTTCATAAAGAATGGAGTAACACATTAAGTAAGATGACATGATGTAGAGGAATTAACTCAAGCAATATGATGAAAACCCCATCTTTTTATCCTCGATGGCAACAATACAATACGTGCCTTGCTGCCCCTACTGTCACTGGGAAAGGACACCGCAAGATTGAATCCAAAGCTAAGCACTTCTCCCATTGCAAGAAAGATCAATCTAGTAGGCCAAACTAAACCAATAATTCGAAGAGACTTGCAAAGATATCAAATCATGCATATAAGAATTCAGAGAAGAACCAAATAATATTAATAGATAATCTAATCATAAATCCACAATTATTCGGATCTCAGCAAACACACCGTAAAAGAGTATTACATCGAATAGATATTCAAGAACATCAAGGATAACATGGTATTGAGAATCAAAGAGAGAGAATAAGCCATCTAGCTAATAATTATGGACCCGAAGGTCCATGGTAAACTACTCATGCATCATCGTAGAGGCAATGGTGTTGATGAACAAGCCCTCCGTGATCGAATCCCCCTCCGGCAGGACACCGGAAAAAGCCCCCAGATGGGATCTCGCGGATATAGAAGGTTGCGGCGGTGCAAAAGTGGTTTCATGGCTCTCTTGGATGTTTTCAGGGTATAAGAGTATAAATAGGCAAAGGAACTAGGTCAGGGGAGCTACGAGGGGCCCATGAGGTATAGGGGCATGCCCTACCCCCTGGGTGTGCCCTCCTGCCTCGTGGTCGCCTCGTTGCGTCTCCGACTTCATCTCCAAGTCTTCTGGTTTCCTTTCGGTCCAAGAAAGATCATCGCGAAGGTTTAATTCCGTTTGGACTCCGTTTGGTATTCCTTTCTGTGAAACTCTAAAAATAGGCAAAAAAACATAAACTGGCAGTGGGTCCTCGGTTAATAGGTTAGTCCCGAAAATAATATAAAATAGGATATAAATGCCTATTAAACATCCAAAACAGATAGTATAATAGCACGGAACAATCAAAAATTATAGATACATTGGAGACATATCAAGCATCCCCAAGCTTAATTCCTGCTCGTCCTCGAGTAGGTAAATGATAAAAACAGAATTTTTAATGTGGAATGCTACCTAACATATTTATCAATGTAATTTTCTTTATTGTGGCATGAATTTTCAGATCCGAAAGATTCAAAACAAAAGTTTAATATTGACATAAAAATAATAATACTTCAAGCATACTAACAAAGCAATCATGTCTTCTCAAAATAAAATGGCCAAAGAAAGCTATCCCTACAAAATCATATAGTCTGGCTATGCTCTATCTTCATCACATAAAATATTTAAATCATGCACAACCCCGATGACAAGCCAAGCAATTGTTTCATACTTTTGATGTTCTCAAACTTTTTCAATCTTCACGCAATACATGAGCGTGAGCCATGGACATAGCACTAAGGTGGAATAGAATATGGTGGTTGTGGAGAAGACAAAAAGGAAGAAGATAGTCTCACATCAACTAGGCGTATCAACGGGCTATGGAGATGCCCATCAATAGATATCAATGTGAGTGAGTAGGGATTTCCATGCAACGGATGCACTAGAGCTATAAGTGTATGCCAGCTCAAAAAGAAACTAAGTGGGTGTGCATCCAACTCTCTTGCTCACGAAGACCTAGGGCATTTTGAGGAAGCCCATCATTGGAATATACAAGCCAAGTTCTATAATGAAAATTCCCACTAGTATATGAAAGTGACAAAATAAGAGACTCTCTATCATGAAGATCATGGTGCTACTTTGAAGCACAAGTGTGGAAAAAGGATAGTAACATTGCCCCTTCTCTCGTTTTCTCTCATCATTTTTTTATTTTTTATTTGGGCCTTCTCCTTTTTTATGGCCTCTTTTTTATCTTTTTTATTATTATTTTTTGTCCAGAGTCTCATCCCGACTTGTGGGGGAATCATAGTCTCCATCATCCTTTCCTCACATGGGACAATGCTCTAATAATGAATATCATCACACTTTTGTTTACTCATACGTCCATTTTGCATCATGCTTTTATATCGATATTTATTGCATTATGGGCTGTTATTTCACGTTATGTCACAATACTTATGGCTATTCTCTCTTATTTTACAAGGTTTACATGAAGAGGGAGAATGCCGGCAGCTGGAATTCTGGGCTGGAAAAGGAGCAAATATTGAAGGACTATTCTGCGCAACTCCAAAAGTCCTGAAACTCCACGGAATACCTTAAAATAAATAAAGAAAAATCGTCGCCAAAGATGAAGGCCAGGGGGCCCACACCCTGCTCACGAGGGTGGGGGGCGCCCCCCTGGGCGCGCCCCCCTACCTCGTGGGCCCCCTGGTGGCTCTCCGACGCCCATCTTCTCCCATATGAAGTCTTTCGATGAGAAAAAATAGCAGAGAACCTTTCGGGACGAGACTCCGCCGCCACGAGGCGGAACCTTGGCGGAACCAATCTAGGGCTCCGGCAGAGCTGTTCTGCCGGGGACACTTCCCTCCGGGAGGGGGAAATCATCACCATCGTCATCACCAACGCTCCTCTCATCGGGAGAGGGCAATCTCCATCAACATCTTCACCAGCACCATCTCATCTCCAAACCCTAGTTCATCTCTTGTATCCAATTCTTGTCTCCAAGTCCGGGATTGGTGCTAGTAGGTTGCTAGTAGTGTTGATTACTCCTTGTAGTTGATGCTAGTTGGTTTATTTGGTGGAAGATCATATGTTCAAATCCTTTATCCACAATATTACCCCTCTGATTATGAACATGAATATGCTTTGTGAGTAGTTACGTTTGTTCCTGAGGACAAGGGAGAAGTCTTGCTATTAGTAGTCATGTGAATTTGGTATTCGTTCGATATTTTGATAAGATGTATGTTGTCTAACCTCTAGTGGTGTTATGTGAACGTCGACTACATAACACTTCACCATTATTTGGGCCTAGAGGAAGGCATTGGGAAGTAATAAGTAGATGATGGGTTGCTAGAGTGACAGAAGCTTAAACCCTAGTTTATGCGTTGCTTCGTAAGGGGCTGATTTGGATCCATATGTTTCATGCTATGGTTAGGTTTACCTTAATACTTTTGTTGTAGTTGCGGATGCTTGCAATAGAGGTTAATCATAAGTGGGATGCTTGTCCAAGTAAGGGCAGTACCCAAGCACCGGTCCACCCACATATCAAATTATCAAAGTACCGAACGCGAATCATATGAGCGTGATGAAAACTAGCTTGACGATATTCCCATGTGTCCTCGGGAGCGCTTTTCCTATTATAAGAGTTTGTCCAGGCTTGTCCTTTGCTACAAAAAGGATTGGGCCACCTTGCTGAACTTTATTTACTTTTGTTACTTGTTGCTCGTTACCATTTATCTTATCACAAAAACTATCTGTTACCACTTATTTCAGTACTTGCAGAGAATACCTTGCTGAAAACCGCTTATCATTTCCTTCTGCTCCTCGTTGGGTTCGACACTCTTACTTATCGAAAGGACTACGATAGATCACCTATACTTGTGGGTCATCAAGACTCTTTTCTGGCGTCGTTGCCGGGGAGTGAAGCGCCTTTGGTAGGTGGAATTTGGTAAGGAAAAATTTATTTATTGTGCTAAAATTTTCTATCACTTGTTACTATGGAAAGTAATTGTTTGAGGGGCTTGTTCGGGGTATCTTCACCCCGTCCGGTTGAGCCAAGAGTTGCTCCTCAACCTACTGAACCTACTGAATCTATTGAAGATGAAACTGCTTTTCAGATTCCTTCGGGTATGATGGAAAAACTGCTAGCTAACACTTTTGCAGGAGATGGAACAAAGCATCCTGACGAACATCTACGCTTTGTGGATGATATTTGTGGACTATTTAAGCTTGCAGGTATACCCGATGATGACGTTAAGAAGAAGGCTTTCCCTTTATCTTTGGACGGAGACGCATTGACATGGTATAGGCTATGTGATGATACGAGGTCATGGAACTATAAAAGAGTGAAATTGGAATTTCATCAAAAGTATTACCCTACGCATCTTGTTCATCGTGATCGCAATTATATATATAATTTTTGGCCTCGCAAAGGAGAAAGCATCACTCAAGCTTGGGGGAGGCTTAAATCAATGTTATATTCATGCCCCAATCATGAGCTCTCAAAATTGACAATTCTCCAGAATTTTTATGCTCGGCTTTCTGAAAATAATCGCAACATGCTCGATACTTCTTGTGCTGGCTCTTTTATGATGAAGTCTATTGAATTTGGATGGAATTTATTGGATAGAATTAAACGCAACTCTGAAGATTGGGACCTCGACGAAGGTAAGGAGTCAGGTATGACACCTAAGTTTGATTGTGTTAAATCTTTTATGGATACCGATATTTTCCGTAAGTTTAGCACTAAATATGGACTTGACTCTGAGATAGTAGCTTCTTTCTGTGAATCTTTTGCTACTTATGTTGATCTCCCCAAGGAGAAGTGGTTTAAATATCATCCTCCCATAGAAGTAAAAGTAGCTGCACCTATTAAAGTTGAAGAAAAGATTGTCACTTATAATGATCCTATTGTTCCTACTTCTTATGTTGAGAAACCTCCTTTCCCTGTTAGAATGAAGGATCATGCTAAAGCTTCAACTGTTGTTCGTAAAAGCAATATAGGACTTATACACCTCCTGAGCAAGTCAAAGTAGAACCCAATATTGCTATTGTTAAAGATCTCTTGTCTGATAATATTGATGGGAATGTTATTCAATTCACTGGTGAAACTGCTAGAATTGCTAAACCCTGTGATAGAGATAAACATAGACCTGTGGTAGGCGTGCCTGTTATTTCTGTTAAAATAGGAGATCATTGTTATCATGGCTTGTGTGATATGGGTGCTAGTGCTAGTGTTATACCCATTGACTTATACAAAGAAATTATTCATGAGATTGCACCTTCTGAGTTAGAAGATATTGATGTTACAATTAAACTAGCCAATAGAGATACTATATCTCCAATGGGAATTGTTAGAGATGTTGAAGTCTTGTGTGGGAAAACCAAATATCCCTCTGATTTTCTTGTTCTTGGTTCTCCACAAGATAGCTTTTGTCCCATTATATTTGGTAGACCCTTCTTGTGTACTGTTAATGCTACGATAGATTGCAAAAAGAATGTTGTTACTGTTGGCTTGGATGATATGGTCCATGAGTTTAATTTCTCTAAATTTAGTAAACAACATTGTGAGGAAGAATTGCCTAGTAAGGATGAAATTATTGGTCTTGCTTCTATTGTTGTACCTCCTAGTGATCCTTTAGAACACTATTTGCTAGACCATGAAAATGATATGTTCATAAATGAAAGAAGGGAAATAGATGAATTTTTCTTTAAACAGGAACCTATTCTGCAATACAATTTGCCTATTGAAATCCTAGGGGATCCTCCTCCACCCAAGGGTGATCCCGTGTTTGAGCTTAAACCGTTGCCTGATAATCTTAAATATGCTTATCTTGATGAAAAGAAAATATATCCTGTTATTATTAGCACTAACCTTTCAGAGCATGAAGAAGAAAGATTATTGAAAACTCTGAAGAAGCATTGTGCCGCTATTGGATATACTCTGGATGATCTTAAGGGCATCAGTCCCACTCTATGTCAACATAAAATAAATTTGGAAGCTGATGCCAAACCAGTTTGTGATCCTCAACGACGTTTGAATCCTAAAATGAAAGAAGTGGTAAGAAAAGAAATACTCAAGCTTCTGGAGGCAGGTATAATTTATCCCGTTGCTGATAGTCAGTGGGTAAGTCCTGTCCATTGTGTCCCTAAGAAGGGAGGTATTACTGTTGTCCCTAATGATAAAGATGAATTGATTCCGCAAAGAATTATCACAGGTTATAGGATGGTAATTGATTTCCGCAAATTAAATAAGGCTACTAAGAAAGATCATTACCCCTTACCTTTTATTGATCAAATGCTAGAAAGACTATGCAAACATACACATTATTGCTTTCTAGATGGTTATTCTGGTTTTTCTCAAATACCTGTGTCGGCTAAAGATCAATCAAAGACTACTTTTACATGCCCTTTTGGTACTTTTGCTTATAGACGTATGCCTTTTGGTTTATGTAATGCACCTGCTACCTTTCAAAGATGCATGATGGCTATATTCTCTGACTTCTGCGAGAAAATTTGTGAGGTTTTCATGGATGACTTTTCCGTCTATGGTTCCTCTTTTGATGATTGCTTGAGCAATCTTGCTCGAGTTTTGCAGAGATGTGAAGAAACTAATCTTGTCTTGAATTGGGAAAAGTGCCACTTTATGGTTAATGAAGGTATTGTCTTGGGGCACAAAGTTTCTGAAAGAGGTATTGAAGTTGATAAAGCCAAGGTTGATGCTATTGAAAAGATGCCATGTCCCAAGGACATCAAAGGTATAAGAAGTTTCCTTGGTCACGCCGGATTTTATAGGAGGTTCATCAAGGACTTCTCAAAAATCTCTCGGCCTCTGACTAATTTATTACAAAAAGATGTACCATTTGTCTTTGATGATGATTGTGTAGAAGCATTTGAAATACTTAAGAAAGCATTAGTCTCTGCACCTGTTGTTCAGCCACCTGATTGGAATTTACCCTTTGAAATTATGTGTGATGCTAGTGATTATGCTGTAGGTGTTGTTCTAGGGCAAAGAGTTGATAAGAAATTGAATGTTATCCATTATGCTAGTAAGACTCTAGACAATGCTCAAAGAAATTATGCTACTACCGAAAAGGAACTTTTAGCGGTTGTATTTGCTTGTGATAAATTCAGACCCTATATTGTTGATTCTAGAGTAACTATTCATACAGATCATGCTGCTATTAAATATCTTATGGAAAAGAAAGATGCAAAACCTAGACTCATTAGATGGGTTCTCTTGCTTCAAGAATTTGATTTACATATTGTTGATAGAAAAGGAGCTGAGAACCCCGTTGCTGACAACTTGTCTAGGCTAGAGAATGTTCTTGATGACCCACTACCTATTGATGATAGCTTTCCTGATGAGCAATTAAATGTCATAAGTACTTCTCGTAGCACTCCTTGGTATGCTGATTATGCTAATTATATTGTTGCTAAATTTATACCGCCTAGCTTCACATACCAACAAAAGAAAAAGTTTTTCTATGACTTGCGACATTACTTTTGGGATGACCCACATCTTTATAAAGAAGGAGTAGATGGTGTTATTAGACGTTGTGTACCTGAGCATGAACAGGAACAGATCCTACGCAAGTGTCACTCCGAAGCCTATGGAGGACACCACGCTGGAGATAGAACTGCACATAAGGTATTGCAATCCGGTTTTTATTGGCCTACTCTCTTCAAGGATGCCCGTAAGTTTGTTTTGTCTTGTGATGAATGTCAAAGAATTGGTAATATCAGTAGACGTCAAGAAATGCCTATGAATTATTCACTTGTTATTGAGCCATTTGATGTTTGGGGCTTTGATTATATGGGACCTTTTCCTGCCTCTAATGGTTACACTCATATTTTAGTTGCTGTTGATTACGTTACTAAGTGGGTAGAAGCTATTCCAACTAGTAGTGCTGATCATAACACTTCTATTAAAATGCTTAAGGAAGTTATTTTTCTGAGGTTTGGAGTCCCTAGATACTTAATGACTGATGGTGGTTCACACTTTATTCATGGTGCTTTCCGTAAGATGCTTGCTAAATACGACGTTAATCATAGAATTGCATCTCCATATCACCCGCAGTCTAGTGGTCAGGTAGAATTGAGCAATAGAGAGCTCAAATTGATTTTGCAAAAGACTGTCAATAGGTCTAGAAAGAATTGGTCCAAAAAACTGGATGATGCATTATGGGCCTATAGAACTGCATATAAAAATCCTATGGGTATGTCTCCGTATAAAATGGTTTATGGAAAAGCATGTCATTTACCTCTCGAACTAGAACATAAGGCATATTGGGATATTAAAGAGCTCAACTATGATTTCAAACTTGCCGGTGAGAAGAGGTTGTTTGATATTAGCTCACTTCATGAATGGAGAACCCAAGCTTATGAAAATGCCAAGTTGTTTAAAGAAAAAGTTAAAAGGTGGCATGATAAAAGGATACAAAAGCGTGAGTTTAATGTAGGTGATTATGTATTGCTATACAACTCTCGTTTAAGATTTTTTGCAGGAAAACTTCTCTCCAAATGGGAAGTTCCTTACGTTATCGAGGAGGTCTATTGTTCTGGTGCCATAAAAATCAACAACTTCGCAGGCACAAATCCGAAGGTGGTGAACAGTCAAAGAATCAAACACTATATCTCAAGTAATCCTATAAATGTTGAAACTCATGTTATTGAAACTGTAACCCCGGAGGAATACATAAAGGACACTTTCCAGAACGTTCCAGACCCCAAAAAGGAATAGGTAGGTGGTACGGTAAGTAAACCGATTCCAAAACAATTTTTAAGGCAATATTTCTCCGTTTTGGAATATTCAGAAAAATAGAAAAATAAGTAGCAGTCCGGGGAGGACACGAGGCCTCCACGAGGGTGGAGGGCGCGCCCTACCCCCCTGGGCGCGCCCCCCTACCTTGTGAGCACCTCGTGTGCCCTCCGGACTCCGTTTCCTTGCACGATACGTATTTTGGTCGGTAAAAATTCATTATATATACTCCCGAAGGTTTTGACTCTCGTATCACGCGAATATCCTCTGTTTTTGTTTCGAGCTGTGCTGCTACAGATAAGAGCAAGATGTCTTCTCAAGAGTCAGTCGAGGAGAGCCGGGTATCTAACCCGGCGCCGGAACCAAGGGCAAACAGCGATGCTGACCACTTTGGGCCAGCAACGGAGGAAGACATGGAGGCTGACCTGATGAGGGTAGATGCCATGGAAGATCAAGAAGTCACCTCTTGCCTCCGAGCTAGGTTTACAATGGGGGAACTACAGAGCTCAGCTATTCCAAACTCGGTTATCCCTTCCAATGTTAAATTTCTTTCCTATGAAAATATGAGAAGTATCTCTGGTTCTCCCGCAGCTATGCAACACCCTTGGGTGCAAGGATCTTTAGCCGTTACAGGAAAGCTTCGCAAGGAAATAATGGACCTCAAGCAGCAGGTCAATAAGCTTGAGGAGGAGAACCGTATTCTGAGGGGGATCATCGCCAAGAATATTACGCCAACAACAAAGAAGGAGAAATAATCATCTGGGTATGGGCACTCCCCTTGGCAACTGCCAAGCTTGGGGGAGGTGCCCTGGTATCGTATCACCATCACAACTCTTATCTTTACCGTTTTTCTTAGTTCGATCCTATTAGTATTATCTTGATTTAATAGAATAAAGTCATGGCATGCTCTAGTTTTGAGTTTTGCTTTATGATCCTTCTTTGTAATCGAGTCTGTGAGCTATATAATAAAGATTAGTGTTGAGTCAAGGGCTTGAGTGTTTTGCCATGATCTTGGGTGATTAGAAGAAAAAGAATAAAAAGAATCAAGAGTTCATATTGATCTTATTGAAAGTAATGACTTCACATAGAAAGAGTATGATGATTTAAAGTTGTTGGGAGTTGGCAAATATAGCTTTGGTCATCGTTGCAATTAATAGGAAGTAATAAGGAAAGAGAGGTTTCACATATAGATATATTATCATTGACATCTTTTATGATTGGGAGCACTCATTAAAATATGACATGCTAAAGAGTTGATGTTGGACAAGGAAGACAACATAATGAGTTATGTTTTCTTATATCTGAGATAAAGTATGTTGTCATGGTTCCTCTATCGTGTTGAGTTTGCCTTTCCCCCTCACGCTAGCCAATTCTCAGCACTAAGTAGAAATACTACTTGTGTTTCCAAATACCCTTAAACCAGTTTGCCATGAGAGTCCACCATATCTACTTATGGATTGAGTAAGATCCTTCAAGTAAGTTGTCATCGGTGCAAGCAATAAAAATTGCTCTCTAAATATGCATGACTTATTAGTGCGGAGAAAATAAACTTTGCACGAACTTGTTGTGGACGCAATAAAAGCGACGGACTGCATAATAAAGGTTCACATGCAAGGGGCAATGTAAAGTGACGTTCTTTTGCATTAAGATTTTGTGCATCAACCCTAAACGCACATGACAACATTTGCTTCCCTCTACGAAGGGCCTATCTTTTATTATTTTCCTCTACCTTATGCAAGAGTCACGGTGATCTTCACCCTTCCTTCTTTTTATTTTATCCTTTGGCAAGCTCAGCATGTTGGAAAGAACATGATATATATATCTAATTGGATGTGGGGGAGCATGAATTATTATTGTTGACATTACCCTTGAGGTAAAAGGTTGTGGGGTAAACTATAAGCCCCTATCTTAGTCTGTGTCCGATTAAAACTCTGTAACCACAAGTATCGCGTGAGTGTTAGCAATTATGAAGGACTAAGTGATAGTTGAGTATGTGGACTTGCTTTTAAGCTCTGACATAGACTCTTTCCGATGTTATGATAAATTGCAATTGCTTCAATGACTGAGATTATAATTGTTGGTGCCCAATAAAGTTTCTGATTCATATTTTGGCTTTGTGAAAAGATCATCACTAGAACATAAGTAATCATATGACAAAATTTATATATGTTGTTGTTATGAAAAAATCATGATGCCTTCATTTCCGTATTTTATTTTTATCGATGCCTCTACCTCTAAACATGAGGACATATTTATTGTTATCGGCTTTTCGCTTGAGGACAAGCAAGGTCTAAGCTTGGGGGAGTTGATACGTCCATTTTGCATCATGCTTTTATATCGATATTTATTGCATTATGGGTTGTTATTTCACGTTATGTCATAATACTTATGGCTATTCTCTCTTATTTTACAAGGTTTACAT
Source organism: Triticum aestivum (assembly GCF_018294505.1). Classification (NCBI taxonomy): domain Eukaryota; kingdom Viridiplantae; phylum Streptophyta; class Magnoliopsida; order Poales; family Poaceae; genus Triticum; species Triticum aestivum. The sequence continues at coordinate 520,687,449 of NC_057798.1, read as the reverse complement.
GAAGAGGGAGAATGCCGGCAGCTGGAATTCTGGGCTGGAAAAGGAGCAAATATTGAAGGACTATTCTGCGCAACTCCAAAAGTCCTGAAACTCCACAGAATACCTTAAAATAAATAAAGAAAAATCGTCGCCAAATATGAAGGCCAGGTGCCCACACCCTGCTCACGAGGGTGCCCCCCCCCCCGGGCACATCCCCCTACCTCATGGGCCCCCTGGTGGCTCTCTGACGTCCATCTTCTCCCATATGAAGTCTTTCGACGAGAAAAAAATAGCAGAGAACCTTTCAGGATGAGACTCCGCCGCCACGAGGCGGAACCTTGGCGGAACCAATCTAGGGCTCCGGTAGAGCTGTTCTGCCGGGGACACTTCCCTCCGGGAGGGGGAAATCATCACCATCGTCATCACCAACGCTCCTCTCATCGGGAGAGGGCAATCTCCATCAACATCTTCACCAGCACCATCTCATCTCCAAACCCTAGTTCATCTCTTGTATCCAATTCTTGTCTCCAAGTCCGGATTGGTGCTAGTAGGTTGCTAGTAGTGTTGATTACTCCTTGTAGTTGATGCTAGTTGGTTTATTTGGTGGAAGATCATATGTTCAGATCCTTTATGCACAATATTACCCCTCTGATTATGAACATGAATATGCTTTGTGAGTAGTTACATTTGTTCCTGAGGACAAGGGAGAAGTCTTGCTATTAGTATTCATGTGAATTTGGTATTCGTTCGATATTTTGATAAGATGTATGTTGTCTAACCTTTAGTGGTGTTATGTGAACGTCGACTACATAACACTTCACCATTATTTGGGCCTAGAGGAAGGCATTGGGAAGTAATAAGTAGATGATGGGTTGCTAGAGTGACAGAAGCTTAAACCCTAGTTTATGTGTTGCTTCGTAAGGGGCTGATTTGGATCCATATGTTTCATGCTATGGTTAGGTTTACCTTAATACTTTTGTTGTAGTTGCGGATGCTTGCAATAGAGGTTAATCATAAGTGGGATGCTTGTCCATGTAAGGGCAGTACCCAAGCACCGGTCCACCCACATATCAAATTATCAAAGTACCGAACGCGAATCATATGAGCGTGATGAAAACTAGCTTGACGATATTCCCATGTGTCCTCGAGAGCGCTTTTCCTATTATAAGAGTTTTTCCAGGCTTGTCCTTTTCTACAAAAAGGATTGGGCCACTTTGCTGCACTTTATTTACTTTTGTTACTTGTTGCTCGTTACCATTTATCTTATCACAAAACTATCTGTTACCACTTATTTCAGTACTTGCAGAGAATACCTTGCTGAAAACCGCTTATCATTTCCTTCTGCTCCTCGTTGGGTTCGACACTCTTACTTATCGAAAGGACTACGATAGATCCCCTATACTTGTGGGTCATCATTTACTTACAACTCAAGGATTACAACTCAATACTTGGAACAAAATATGACTCTATGTGAATGCCTCCAGCGGTGTACGGGGATGTGCAATGATTCAAGAGTGGCATGTATGAAAGAATTATGAACTGTGGCTTTGCCACAAATACGATGTCAACTACATGATCATGCAAAGCAATATGACAATGATGGAGCGTGTCATAATAAACGGAACGTTGGAAAGTTGCATGGCAATATATCTCGAAATGGCTATGGAAATGCCATAATAGGTAGGTATGGTGGCTGTTTTGAGGAAGTTATATGGTGGGTGTATGGTATCGGCGAAAGTTGCGCGACACAAGAGAGGCTAGCAATGGTGGAAGGGTAAGAGTGAGTATAAATCCATGGACTCAACATTAGTCATAAAGAACTCACATACTTATTGCAAAAATCTATTAGTTATCAAAAAGAAGTACTACGCACATGCTCCTAGGGGGATAGATTGGTAGGAAAAGACCATCGTTCGTCCCCGACCGCCACTCATAAGGAAGACAATCAATAAATAAATCATGCTCCAACTTCATCACATAACGGTTCACCATACGTGCATGCCACGGGAATCACAAACTCTAACACAAGTATCTCTCAAATTCACAACTACTCTACTAGCATGACTCTAATATCACCATCTTCATATCTCAAAACAATCATAAAGAATCAAAGTTCTCATAGTATTCAATGCACTTTATATGAAAGTTTTTATTATATTCATCTTGGATGCCTATCATATTAGGACTAGTTTTATAACCAAAGAAAATTACCATGCTGTTCTAAAAGACTCTCAAAATAATATAAGCGAAGCATGAGAGATCAACAATTTCTATAAAATAAAGCCATCGTCGTGCTCTAAAAAGATATAAGTGAAGCACTAGAGCAATATTGCCTAGCTCAAAAGATATAAGTGAAGCACATAGAGTATTCTAATAAACCACGATTCATGCATGTCTCTCCCAAAAGGTGTGTATAGCAAGGATGATTCTGGGAAACTAAAAAGAAAAGACTCAAATCATACAAGACGCTCCAAGCAAAACACATATCATGTGGTGAATAAAAATATAGCCTCAAGTAAAGTTACCGATAGACGAAGACGAAAGAGGGGATGCCTTCCGGGGGAACCCCAAGCTTAGGGTTTTGGTTGTACTTGAATATTACCTTGGTGTGCCTTGGGCATCCCCAAGATTAGGCTCTTGCTACTCCTTATTCCATAGTCCATCAAATCCTTACCCAAAACTTGAAAACTTCACAACACAAAACTCAACAGAAAATCTCATGAGCTCCGTTAGTATAAGAAAATAAATCACCACTTTAAGGTACTGTTGCAAACTCATTCTTTATTTATATTGGTGTAATATCTACTGTACTCCAACTTCTACATGGTTCATACCCCCCGATACTACCCATAGATTCATCAAAATAAGCAAACAACACGCGAAAAACAGAATCTGACAGAAACAGAACACTATGTAGTAATCTGTAACTCTGGAATACTTCTTTAACTAGAAAAATCTTACCAAATTAGGAAAACCTGGGAAATTTGTGTACCAATCTAGAGCAAAAACAATCAGATCAAAATCACGTTTACTTGAATTTTAAAAACTAATTTACTAAGCGCAAAAGTTTCTGATTTTCAGCAGGATCAACACAACTATCACCATAAGCTATCCTAAAGGTTTAACTTGGCACAAACACTAACTAAAACATAAAACCACATCTAACCAGAGTCTAGATGAATTATTTATTACTAAACAGGAAGGAAAAATATTGGGTTATCTCCCAACAAGTGCTTTTCTTTAAAGCCATTAAGCTAGGCTTTGAGATTTTAATGATGCTCGCATAAAAGAAAGGAATTGAAGCACAAAGAGAGCATCATAAAACATGTGACAAACACACTTAAGTCTAAAATACTTCCTATGCATAGGGATTTTATAAGCAAAAAAATTATCAAGGCAAGCAAAAACTAGCATATGCAAGGAAGAAGGAAGAAACAATAGCAATCTCAACATAACGAGAGATAATTTACTAACATGAAAATTTCTACAACCATATTTTCCTCTCTCATAATAATTACATGTAGGATCATAAGCAAATTCAACAATATAACTATCACATAACATATTCTCAACATGATCCTCATGCATGCGAAGTTGACACTCTTCCAAACCCACTTTCAATGCAAACATTATTATCAATCTCATATTCATCATGGGGCTTAAAAAAATTTCAAGATCATACGAAGAATCACCCCAATCATGATCGTTACAACAAATAGTAGACATAGCAAAACTAGCATCCCCAGGCTTAGGGTTTTGCATATTATTAGCACAATTGACGACAATAGAATTTATAGTAAAATCATTGCAATCATGCTTTTTATTCAAGGAGCTATCGTGAATCTCTACATAAATTTCTTCATCGCAATTTTCAGATTCACGAGTTTCAAGCAAAACCTCATAAACATAATCTAGTGCACTAAAATCACTAGAAATTGGTTCATCATAATTGGATCTCTTAAAAATATTAGCAAGTGGATGAGGATCCAAAAACTTTTAGCAAGCGAAGATGCAAGCAAAAAGAAGGCACATGGTAACACAAGATCGAACGGAAGGATGGCAAAGAAAAGGCAAAGATTTTCGAAAATCGTTTTAGAAGTGGGGGAGAGGAAAATGAGAGGCGAATGGTGAATAATGTAATGCAAGGGATAAGAGTTTATGATGGGTACTTGGTATGGTTTGACTTGACGTAGATCTCCCGAGCAACGGTGCCAGAAATCCTTCTTGCTACCTCATGAGATTGCATTGGTTTTCCCTTGAAGAGGAAAGGGTGACACAGCAAAGTAGCGTAAGTATTTCCCTCAGTTTTGAGAACCAAGGTATCAATCCAGTAGGAGACAACGCACAAGTCACCGAATACCTGCACAAACAATCAACAACTTGCACCCAACGCGATAAAGGGGTTGTCAATCCCTTCACGGTCACTTGCAAAAGTGAGATTTGATAGAGATAGATAAACGGTAAAGTAAATATTTTTGGTATTTTTGGTTTATAGATCGGAAAGTAAAAGATTGCAAAATAGTCGATCAAAAACTAGCAAGATGAAAAAGAGACCCGAGGGCCATAGGTTTTACTAGTGTCTTCTCTCAAGATAGCAAATATTACGGTGGGCGAACAAATTACTGCCGAGCAATTGATAGAAAAATGCATAGTTATGACGACATCTAAGGCAATAATCATGAACATAGGTATCACGTCCGTGTCAAGTAGACCGAAACGATTCTGCATCTACTACTATTACTCCACACATCGACCGCTATCCAACATGCATCTAGAGTATTAATTTCATAAACAATGGAGTAACGCATTAAGTAAAATGACATGATGTAGAGGAATTAACTCAAGCAATATGATGAAAACCCCATCTTTTTATCCTTGATGGCAACAATACAATACGTGTGTTGCTGCCCCTACTGTCACTGGGAAAGGACACCGCAAGATTGAAACCAAAGCTAAGCACTTCTCCCATTGCAAGAAAGATCAATCTAGTAGGCCAAACTAAACCGATAATTCAAAGAGACTTGCAAAGATATCAAATCATGCATATAAGAATTCAGAGAAGAACCAAATAATATTCATAGACAAGCTGATCATAAATCCACAATTCATCGGATCTCGGCAAACACACTGCAAAAGAGTATTACATCGAATAGATCTCCAAGAACATCGAGGAGAACATGGTATTGAGAATCAAAGAGAGAGAAGAAGCCATCTAGCTAATAACTATGGTCCCAAAGGTCTGTGGTAAACTACTCACGCATCATCGGAGAGGCCATGGTGTTGATGAAGAAGCCCTCCATGATCGAATCCCCCTCCGGCAGGACACCGGAAAAGGCCCCTAGATGGGAACTCAAGGGTACAGAAGGTTGCGGCGGTGGAAAAGTGGTTTTGTGGCTCTCTTGGATGTTTTTAGGGTATAAGACTATATATAGGTGAAGGAACTAGGTCAGGGGAGCTATGAGGGGCCGACAAGGTAGGGGGCGCGCCCTACCCCCCTAGGCGCACCCTCCTGCCTTGTGGCCGCCTCGTTGCGTCTCCGACTTCATCTCCAAGTCTTCTGGGTTTTTTTTTGGTCCAAGAAAGATCATTGCGAAGGTTTCATTCCGTTTGGACTCCGTTTCGTATTCATTTTCTACGAAACTCTAAAATAGGCAAAAAAATTGAAACTGGCACTGGGCCCTCGGTTAATAGGTTAGTCCCAAAAATAATATAAAATAGCATATAAATGCCTACTAAACATCCAACACATATAATATAATAGCATGGAACAATCAAAAATTATAGATATGTTGGAGACGTATCAGGGTCCGTACTTTCGCTAGTGCAATCTCTCAACAATGCTAATCTAATTGGATCATATAACCATCCCTCAACGTGCAATGAAGAATCACTCCAAAGTTCCTATCTAGCGGAGAACATAAGAAGAAATTGTTTGTAGCTATTCTTTCCGATCGATCTATCCAAGAGTTCGTACTAAAATAACACCAAGTTATTCTTTCCGATCGATCTATCAAGAGTTCGTGCTAAAATAACACCAAGTTATTCTTTCTGATTGATCTATCAAGAGTTTGTACTAAAATAACACCAAAACAAATTCAGATTCATAATACTCAATCCAACACAAAGAACCTCAAAGAGTGCCCCAAGATTTCTACTGGAGAAACAAAGATGAGAACGTGCATCAACCCCTATGCATAGATTACCCCAATGTCACCTCGGGAATCCGCGAGTTGAGTGCCAAAACACATATCAAGTGAATCAATATGATACCCCATTGTCACCACGGGTATTCATAGCAAGACATACATCAAGTGTTCTCAAATCCATAAAAGATTCAATCCGACAAAACAAAATCTCAAAGGGAAAACTCAATTCACAACAAGATAGAGAGGGGGAAACACCATATGATCCAACTATATTAACAAAGCCCGCGATATATCAAGATCGTGGCATCTCAAGAACACGAGAGCGAGAGAGAGAGAGAGAGAGAGAGAGAGATTAAACACATAGCTACTGGTACAAACCATCAGCCCCGAGGGTGGACTACTCCCTCCTCATCATGGTGGCCGTCGGGATGATGAAGATGGCCACCGATGATGATTTCCCCCTTCGGCAGAGTGCCGAAACGGGGTCTAGATTGGTTTTTCGTGGCTACAGAGGCTTGCGGTGGCAGAACTTCTGATCTAGGGTTATTTCTAATGGTTTCTCTATTTATAGGATTTTTCAGCATTGGAATCACGCGAAGATGGGCCTCGAGGACCCACTGGGGCGTGCCTGGGCCCCCTGGCATGCCCCGGTGTCTTGTGCCCTACTCCTTCACCTTTTGATCCTTCCATGAAGCTTTGGGGGTCTCTTTTGTTCCAAAAAAATCGCCAAAAAGTTTCAGCTCATTTGGAAAACTTTCATTTTTGCACAAAAAACAACACCACGGTAGTTAAGCTGAAAATAGTGTCAGTCCGGGTTAGTTCCATGCAAATCATACCAAAACCATATAAAATTATTGTAAACATGGCATGAATACTTCATAAATTACAGATACGTTGGAGACGTATCAGCATCCCCAAGCTTAATTCCTACTCGTCCTCGAGTAGGTAAATGATAAAACAAATAATCTATGGAGTGTGAATACTAGTAAAGTGCACAAGTTTGATTAATGATAATTTCAATCACTTTTCCTAGCATCATAACAGCAATTCTTTCTCATAAAACTTCTCATGTTAAAGTAGCAACCAATTCGCATGTTAAGGTTCAAACAATGAATTCTCTTGAAACTCAACAACCTATATTCTTAGTCACCAAAAAATTGCAATTTAACTTATTCAACAGAGTCTAAGTAAGAGCTCCACATACTCAATCATCATATTCTTCCATGATTTCTACTACTCAAAGCATATTCTTAGAACAAATGGCATCCATCGAACACTGAGAAAGATAGGGGCTTAATATTTCGCCTCCCAACTCATTTATCATAGAGATAATTGTTAACAATAATAAATCATGATCAAATATATCTGACTGGTCATATGTGCCTAGATCTTTCCCCACCACATGATGCTTGCAAACTAGAGAATAATTGAGGTTAAATGAGGATGTAAACTATTGACTCTTTGCATAAAAGTAAATACTGAAAAGTAAAAGATAGGCCCTTTGCAGACGGAAGCAGAGGTTGTCATGTGCTTTTTATTGTTGGATGCCCAAGCTCTTAATGCAAAGGAATGTCACGTTATATTGCCCCTTATGATAGAAACCTTTGTTATGCAGTCCGTCGCTTTTATTACTTTGCCATCACAAGTTCATACAACACTCAATTTTCCCTTACAATAAAAGATCAAACATATTTAGGAGCAATTTTTATTGCTTTATGCACCGATGAAAACTGAATTGAAGGATCTTATTCAATCCGTAGGTAAGTATGGTGGAACTCATGGCAAGAAACTGGACTTTAAGGGATTTTGGATGCACAAGTAGTATCTCTACTTAGTATGAATTTTTGGCTAGCAAACGATCCTAGGCAAACACCACATGTTGGAGGATCCATGACAATATAACTTCTATGCAAATATACACAACCATAACTCATTACGTTGTCTTCCTTGTCCAACTTCAACTAATTTGCTCAAGTTTGAAAATAATTAATGGGTATTCACAATCATAGAAGATTTCCAAGATAATATGTTGTATTTGAAAGTTCTCTTCCTTATACTAATCATTCATGAATTGCTTGTACGACCAATATTGTGATTGTCAAGCTTTAAAAGATTTCACTTTCTAAACCCAATGTGGAGCTACTAATAGGCATGATATGAACATTTAATTTCAACTTCATGATATTCAATTCATTCAACAATTTACTCTTAGGATATAAGTGAAGAACAAGAGTAAATGACAAACTACTCCAAAAAAAATAAGTGAAGATCAAGCGGGTAGTTATGTAAATGGGTAGCTATTTGAGGACTCTCTTTTATTTAAAAGTTTTAGATCTAAGTATTTTATTAAAACAGCAAGCAAAACAAAATAAAATGAAATTCTAAGAATGGCACACATCATGTGAAGAAGCAAAAACTTAGGCTCAACCGATAATTGTTGAAGAAAAAATGGGATGCCTCCAAGCTTAGATGTTTGAGACTTCTTGGAATATTAACTTGGGATTCCTTGGGAATCCCCAAGATTGAGCTTTTGTGTCTCCTTAATTCCTTCTATATCACGGTTTCCCTAAATCTCAAAAACTTCATCCACACAAAACTCAAGGAACTCATGAGATAAGTTAGTATAAGTCAATGCAATAACCTTATCATTCTATACAGAAAATAAAACCACCACTTAGGTACTGTTGTGAACTCATTGTAAATTCATATTGGTGTAATATCTACTGTATTATAACTTATCTATGGTTCATACCCTCCGATACTACTCATAGATTCATCAAAATAAGCAAACAATACATAGAAAACAGAATCTGACAAAAACAGAACAGTCTGTAGTAATCTGTATCAAACGTACACTTCTGGAATTCCAAAAATCCTACCAAATTAGGGAGTCCTAAGTAATTTGTGTACCAATCCATAGCAAAACGAATTAGATCAGAATCACATTTCTGTGAATTATAAAAACTAATGTACTGGGTGCAGAAGTTTCTGATTCTCAGCAGGATCAACACAACTATCACCATAAGCTATCCTAAAGGTCTTACTTGGCACTTTATCGAAACAAAAGCTATAAAACATGATTACTACAGTAGCATAATCATGTGGAAACACTAAAACAGTAAGGGTAAATATTGGGTTGTCTCCCAACAAGTGCTTTTCTTTAATGCCTTTCTAGCTAGGCATGATGATGACAATGATGCTCACATAAAAGATAAGAATTGAAACATAACGGGAGCATCATGAAGAATATGACTAGCACATTTAAGTCTAACCCTCTTCCTATGCATAGGGATTTTGTGAGCAAACAACTTATGGAGAGAGTAATCTTCAAGGATCCCAGATGCTTGGTGTTCAAGAGGAGAGATGCCACATGTCTTCTTGAGGGGAAAGACATGTTCATATGTGCTTATTTGCATTAGCTCTGTTCATTTGTTTCTTTGAGCTATGATTTTCTGTTCCCTATCTTCTCCTATTATCCCATGCTAGATTTAGGGCGAGCAAGACATCTAAGGGAAAGAAATTCTTTAAATTCATTGCACATCTTTACCTTTGGGGGCATGTCTATATCAAATGTAGTACTTAGTACTCACTCTCTACATGTCATCCCAGTCTTGGTACTCTTGTGGTTTCTTTTGTTTGCTCTGGCTAGTAAGTGTATCTGTGTTATCTAACATTATTTTCACAGGTTCATTCCATCCTAAGCCAACTCAAGACCACAAGGTAAGTATATGCATCACAATCATGTGTATGAGGAATTCTTGCTGATGTACATATTGTTTGCAAGAAGGACTCATGAGCATGAAGGTACATTTCCCACATTCACATCTTTTGCTCTGATGCATATAGCCAAGATACATGTAACACATTGCCTACTCTGCCATGGTTATGCTCTCACATGCTTCTATATTCCATATTCACATGATTGCATACATCTAGGGGGAGCCTATGCTTGTTACATGTCTTTCCAAGGCTTTACTTGCTATTGTTTATATCTTTATCTAAAGCTTTGATGTATGTTGTCATCAATTACCAAAAAGGGGGAGATTGAAAGCACAAGTGCTCCCTGGGTGATTTTGGTAATTAATGTCAACATATCTCTTGTTGGACTAATACTTTTACCTAGTATGTTTCAGACAAGTTCTACAATGGAGTGGCATGGACTAAAGGATGTGGAACCCTTTCAAGATGCTAAGGACAAAGGATTGGCTAAAGCTCCAAGCTCAAGACTCTACATTTATATTTTAGTGATCCAAGATCACATTGAGTCTATAAGAAAAGCCAATACTATCAAGGAGGGATGAGGTGTTGCTTAATGAGGTTCTTGCTTCATAGTGCTTAGTGATATGCTCCAAAACCCTCAACTACTTTCCCACATCCACATATGACCTAAACCAAAAGTCAAACTCGGCCCCACCGGTTCTTTCTATCCGGCGCCACCGAGTTCAGATGTCATAGCCACTGCCACAAACCCTAGGCAAATCGGTCTCACCAATAGGGATCTCGGTCTCACCGAGATGGGATTGTAATCTCTCTGTTTCCCTTCGTAACGTTTCGGTACCACCGAGATGAGCGATCGGTCCCACCGAGATTGCAATGTAAACTCCCTGTTTCCTTTTCATAACATTTCAGTCCCACCAAAATGAGTGAACCGGTCCCACCAAGTTTACCTGACCAACTCTCTGGTTAGCTTATTACCAAAATCGGTCTCACCGAGTTTGTGTAATCGGTCTCACCGAGATTACGTTATGCCCTAACCCTAACCATATCGGTCCTACCGAGTTGCATGTCAGTCCCACCGAAAATCCTAACGGTCACTAGATTTGCTGAATCGGTCTGACCGAGTTTATCAATTCGGTCCCACCGAGTTGGCAAGTTGTGTGTAACGGTTAGATTTTGTGTGGAGGCTATATATACCCCTCCACCCACTCTTCATTCGTGGAGAGAGCCATCAGAACGAACTTACACTTCCAGCATACATTTTCTGAGAGAGAACCACCTACACTTGTGTTGAGGCCAAGATATTCATTCCTACCATATGAATCTTGATCTCTAGCCTTCCCCAAGTTGCTTTCCACTCAAATCTTCTTTCCTCCAAATCCAAATCCTGTGAGAGAGAGTTGAGTGTTGGGGAGACTATCATTTGAAGCACAAGAGCAAGGAGTTCATCATCAACACACCATTTGTTACTTCTTGGAGAGTGGTGTCTCCTAGATTGGCTAGGTGTCACTTGGGAGCCTCCGACAAGATTGTGGAGTTGAACCAGGGAGTTTGTAAGGGCAAGGAGATCGCCTACTTCGTGAAGATCTACCGCTGGTGAGGCAAGTCCTTCGTGGGCGATGGCCATGGTGGGATAGACAAGGTTGCTTCTTCGTGGACCCTTCATGGGTGGAGCCCTCCGTGGACTCGCGCAACCGTTACCCTTCGTGGGTTGAAGTCTCCATCAACGTGGATGTATGATAGCACCACCTATCGGAACCATGATAAAAACATCCATTCTCCAATTGCGTTTGAATCCTCCAAACCCTTCCCTTTACATTCTTGCAAGTTGCATGCTTTACTTTCCGCTGCTCATATACTCTTTGCATGCTTGCTTGATATGTATTGTGAGTGTTAAACTTGTGCCTAAACTCCACTCCAACTTAAAGAAGTTAAAAACTGCAACTTTTGGTACTTAGTGTCTAACCCCCCCCCCTCTAGACACCTCTTCTCGATCCTTTTAATTGGTATCAGAGCTTTGGTCTCCTTTACTTTGGTTTAAACACCATTGGAGGAAGATGGATGAGTCTACTATTGGGAGTCTTAGACATAGAGTGCCTATACTTGATGGAGAGTACTTTCATGAGTGGAAAAATGAGATGCTTGTGATTTTCAATGAATATCATTTGAACAAGTACATTGCTAGCCCTTGTGCACCTCATGATGATCCTATGCATCCTACTCTTGATGAGTCAATTGACATGATTCGCAATCTTAGAACTGTTGAACTTATCACTAGAGGCTTGCCTAGAAACTTGATTGGATGTTTGCCTACTCTTAAGTGTGCCTACACTATATGGAAATTTCTTGAGGAACGTTTTCCAAATTATTCCTTGGAAAATCTAGATGAAATTCTCCATAAGACTATTGCCTTGAGTAAGATGAATTCCAGTGATCCTATGTTTGGTGATTGTCTATTTGAGCTTACAAACCTTATGGGTGCCAAAGGAGATGTTGGAATTATTAGTGATATTACTTCCGAAGCTATAAAAATTCGTAAACAAGATCATTGTCAAACTCACTCTAACGAATCACCCTCTCTAGGATTTGATCCACCACATGACGATGTTGAACATGGATACTATGATGAGGATGATGATAGTGACTTTGATCTTGATGATGCAATGAGACACTTTGGTCTTATGGCAAATCTTCGGGGATATATGGCATGAGGAAAGGAATGGGTTCTTGATAGTGGATGTACCGATCACATCACCAGAGATAAAGACATGTTTCGTGAGCTTGCTGAAAACGATGGTCCTCGAAAGTATGTCACTTTCGGTGACAACTCAAAGGGTAAGGTGGTTGGCCTCGGTAAGGTGGCCATATCACATGATAGCTCCATACAAAATGTCATGCTCGTTGAATATCTTGGCTACAACTTACTTTCTGTAGCGACCCGATCTCAGACGGTCAAGTCTTTGTGCTTACGTGTCATCCCTGGATCAGTATGCTGACACACACAGTACTCGAGGATTTATAACAGAGGTAAATCACATGTATAAAGTAACATAAATACTATTACCTCAATCCAAATATAGCGGAAGCAACAAGGTTGTGGATTCCCATCAACACCAACGGCAAAGTTGAGTATAGGAAATCGTAACCCTAACGTATCACTTACTCGTCGTCTGAAAAGTCTGCAACATGAAACATTGCAGCCCGAAAACGGGTCAGCACATGGAATATGCTGGCAATGTAACACATAGAGAGTAATGAAATGATAAGCCTATACTACATGCATATATGGCTGGTGGAAAGCTCTATGGTTACAGTTTTTGCATAAAGCCAATTTTTCCCTATTGCAAAGGAATAAATTTTATTTAACTATCATGGTGGTTGTTGAACATTGAGAATGGTTGACAGCATTCTCAATCCCAATTAAAAGTAATCATCAATAAACCCAACAATATTAATTAGGAGTAACATGTTGAGATTCACTTGATATTCAAATACTAGATACTCAAGATGTCCATAACCGGGGACACGACTAATCATGATTAGTTTGTACACTCTGCAGAGGTTTGCGCACTTTTCCCCACAAGACTCGATCGCCTCCGTTTGGTTTCTCGCACTACATGGTGTTTGAGAAACGGATGACCGAGACATAGTCTTTCAGAAGCGCTAGCACCTTACGATGGGTGGACCCATACACCTACATCCCCTACATCTGCTAGTCCACCACTATAAGAGTTCGCACGACTTAGTCAACTATGCTAGAGCCCATAATGGCTTGTGGCTGCACACGTAAGTTACTAGCATGAATTATCTTATGATCCCTTTGAGCCTGGGTGGCGGTCCATAGGAAAATCACACGATACCCCCGGGATTTCAAAAAAAACAGGCAAGTCCTGGTAACCCCAGGTGCCTCAATCCACCCAGATGTGTATTTAAGTTGCCACCTTAGATAAACCATTAATTTACAATCTCACATCTGTCATGGATATTCACTCAGCCAATCCACGTCTACTAGCATAGCATGGCATAATAAGCAAATGTAGAAGTAACTCCCAAAGGTTTCATAAGTAAAACAGGTAATAGGTACTACCTCATCTACTTCCCATCCCACAATTTAATTAGATCCTAATCATGCAATGTTTGAGGATTTGATCTAATGCATAAAAACTGGGTAGTAGAAAAGGTATGATCAAGTGTTACTTGCCTGCAATGTTGATGAAGATGATTCGCACTCAACTCCTGGTAGTTCTATTCGTCACACTCCGGTCAATCTATTGTGATCAAGCAATAGTAACCACACATAAGCAATCACTCAAAAGATCGGAAAGAACGAAGAAGACGATTCGGAAAACATCCAAACCAAGCAAATAGCTCTTGCAAAATAAAACAATTTCTAACAGTACCAAAATTATGTGAATTTGGCCTTATCAGAAAGTTTAGGTCAAGAGCTTCGAGATGCAAAAAGAATCAACTCAAACGGAGTTATAAAACTCAAGTTATGATCAAACGAAGTTCAAATTCAAATCTGATCTAAATCAAATTTTAAACTTTCAAAAACATATTTAAGTTGTTTTAATGGATAGAGGAGATCATACCGAAGAAGTGGGCGTTGGTTTCATCTAATTTGGATGAACGAGTAAAAAGATGTGAGTGTTTGAAGTACAGGGACTAGTCTGTGAAGAAAATTATCACGAATAGGTCCCTGGCTGAAATCTAAAAGAAAAAGAAAAAATCTAAATAGCGAACGTTCGTTACAGAACGCTAAAGAACGAAAATCGTTGGCTGAGTATACCTAACCAGTGAGTGTTCGCAAAATAACTTAACCTAAATATATATATATATACCAATCTAAACTAGAAAAACCGGGCGGGTTTTCGGGTTTTACCGGTTCGGCAGCGGTTTGGCGGTTTTGGCGAAAAAACCGGCGGCGGCGGCGGTTTGGATCGGCTCCGGCGAGCTCCGGCGATGGCAACGGCGAGGCGGGACGGCGCTGCGGGCGGCGGTGGCTGCGAGGGCGACGGTGGTGCGGCTCGGCGGCGCGGGGGGAGCGCGGCGCAGGCAGCAGCAGCGGGCGGCGGCGCGGCGGATCTGGCGGTGGCGGCGGCGAAACGCGGCGAGGGAGGGGGCGGAGGCGGCAGCGTAACGGGATCGGGGGGGTCCCGGGGCGCTTTATAGGAGGGGGAGGGCGGAGGCGTGGGCGAGGGGCAAGGGGAGGCGTGGAGGAGGGGCCAACACGGCGGGGTCGGTGCCGGACTCCGGCGGGAGTCCTGCTCTGCTACGCGAGGGAGACAGCGCGCTGGGCCGGCTGGGCTGGGCGCGGCCCAGTTCGGCGGAGAGATTTTTTTTAAACATTTTTCACAGACAACAAAATAACAAAAACCAAAATAAACTAAAATATTATATAGGCATATAATATACCAAAATCTTCAAAAAAATATTTCCTGCAAGTTGAACATTATTATAGCGTCAAATAAAATCTACAGAAATTCAAATAATTCAAACAGTGCTACTGGTCTAATAAAGTCCAATAAAAATCATTTTAAAAATACCAAAATTAATTCAAATTTATTTCTCTCCAATTTTCTGATGTAGGGAATCATGTTACCCTAATTTCTTTATATTTTATTTTTGGAGAAAAATAATTTGAATAAAACTCAAATAACTCCAAAATGAAAAATAAATTCAAAAGAACTTTGAATTTAATTCTTTGAAACTCCCAACTCATATTTCATATGTTTTGAAGAAGTCATTTTATCTTCGCTCGTGAAAATCATTGAGTTGCTTGAAGTTTATGAATTGGAAATAATTTCAAATGAAATTCAAATATTTTCAACACCCCTTGTCATTTAAATAAATGGAAGAAGTCATGTCATCTTCTCTCCAGGGTTTTGTGGTGAAAAGAATTTGAATTCATGGAGACCATAAAAGAAAATGAAAGTTTGGGAAAGTCCTTTTATTCCCTCTCATTTAACTTTCAAAAGTTTCGAATTCAATCACTTTCAGTCAATCAATCAAACAAACAATCAAAACTATCTATTTAATATAACATTCCAAAATTTAGAATTTTGGGATGTTACACTTTCAGTATCTAGACTTGCTGATTTCGGTTTCAATGTCCTATTTACTGAAGTAGATTGCCAAGTGTTTTGTAGAGATAATCATAAAATGGTCTTTACCGGTGTACGTAGAGGTGATCTATACATTGTTGATTTCACTAAAAAGGCTCAACCTAGAACTTGCTTTATTGCTAAATCCTCTAAAGGTTGGTTATGGCATGGACGATTAGGTCATGCTGGTATGCGAAACCTTGACAAGCTTATTAAAGGAAATCATATCCTTGGTGTTAAAGATGTCATATTTGATAAGGATAGACTTTGTAGCACTTGTCAGGCAGGTAAACAGGTTGGAGGAAGGCATCTCGTGAAGAACATCATGACCATAAGGAGGCCACTCGAGCTACTTCACATGGATCTTTTTGGTCCCAACGCTTACAAAAGTCTCGGTGGAAATTCTTTTGGTCTAGTTATAGTTGATGATTTTTCAAGATTTACGTGGGTGTTCTTTCTCGATGATAAATCACAGGTTCTGAGGATCTTCAAAAACTTCGCTAGGAAGGCCCAAAATCAATTTGAAGTGAAGATCAAGAAGGTTCGCAGCGACAATGGAACGGAGTTTAAGAACACAAATGTGGATACCTTTCTTGACGAAGAAGGTATTTCACACGACTTCTCGGCTACGTACACACCTCACCAAAATGGAGTTGTTGAGAGGAAGAACCGGACGCTCACCGAAATGGCGAGAACGATGCTTGATGAGTACAAGACGCCGAAGCACTTTTGGGAGGAAGCGGTTGAGACAGCTTGTCATGCAACAAATCGCTTGTATCTTCACAAGCTACTTGGCAAGACGGCATACGAGCTTATCACCGGTAACAAACCCCAAGTTGTATACTTTCGAGTATTCGGCTCAAAGTGCTACATTCTTGATAAGCATTGTCATTCTAAATTTGCTCCTAAGTCTCATGAAGGTTTTCTACTTGGTTATGGCTCAAACTCTCACACATACCGTGTCTACAACAATTTCACCCGAAAGGTTGAAGAAACGGTAGATGTGAAGTTTGATGAATCTAACGGCTCGCAGGTAGAGCAATTGCCAATTGATGTAGGAGACAAAGACCCCTCAGAAGCAATTCAAGACTTGTCTATTTGCAAGATTCGTCCAACGGAGGTGAAGGAGAGTACCTCGTCCGTCCAAGTGGAAGCTTCTACCTCACGACAAGGTGAACCAAGAGTTGATATGGAAGCATCCACAAGTGGGACACACCAAGATGAAGAAAACGAGGAAGTGCACCAAGACGAACGTCAACAACCTCCTTCTCCACCACGACAAGAGAACGACAATGCCAACAATGAAGAAGGCCAAGAAGAAGAACAAGATGAAGAAGATGTTCAACCAAGACCTAAGCAAAAGCTTTCATGAGTTCGAGCAAGAATTGCCAAAGACCATCCCATCGAGCAAATCTTCAAAGATATCCAAACTGGGAGAATCACTGCTATAAAACTCGTTTAGCTAACTTTTGTGAACACTATTCATTCATCTCTAGCATTGAACCTATGAAGGTTGAAGAAGCATTGGAAGATCCAGATTGGATAAACGCTATGCATGAAGAGCTACACAACTTTGAGAGAAATCAAGTTTGGACATTGGTTGAGAAGCCCGACAACAACCACAACATCATCGGTACCAAATGGGTGTTTCGCAACAAGCAAGATGAAGATGGACAAGTAGTTTGCAACAAAGCACATCTCGTCGCCCAAGGCTACACACAAGTCGAAGGTATGGACTATGGTGAGACTTATGCTCCCGTTGCCAGACTTGAGTCCATTCGCATCTTACTTGCCTATGCTAATCACCATGATATCACCTTGTACCAAATGGACATTAAAAGTGCTTTTCTAAATGGTGAAATAGAGGAGGAAGTTTATGTTAAGCAACCTCCCGGCTTTGTTAATCCTAAGAAATCTGATCATGTTTACAAACTTCACAAAGCTCTTTATGGTCTTAAGGAAGCTCCTAGAGCATGGTATAAATGCTTGACCAAGTTCCTTATTGAAAAAGGCTTTGAAATTGGAAAAATAGATTCTACTCTTTTTACTAAAAGGGTCAATGGAGAACTATTTGTAGGCCAAATTTATGTCGATGATATTATATTTGGTTCTACTAACCCTCTTTTTAGTGAAAAGTTTGGGAAGCTAATGTCGGAGAAGTTTGAGATGTCTATGATGAGTGAACTCAAATTCTTTCTTGGTTTGCAAATCAAGCAAACTAAGGAAGGTACCTTTGTCTCTCAAACAAAGTACACCAAGGACTTATTCAAAAAGTTCAATATGCAAGAATGCAAAGGTATGACTACACCCATGCCTACTAGTGGACATCTTGATTTGACCGAAGATGGTGAACCGGTCGATCAAAAGGTTTATCGCTCTATGATTGGTTCATTATTATATCTATGTGCTTCACGTCCCGATATCATGCTAAGTGTGTGCATGTGTGCACGATATCAAGATGCTCCTAAAGAATGTCATCTTAAGGCCACGAAAAGGATAGTGAGATACTTAATCCATACACCAAATTTTGGCATTTGGTATCCAAAGAGGGCCTCTTTCGATCTTGTTGGCTACTCCGAATCGGACTATGCCGGTGACAAGGTTGATAGAAGGTCCACTTCGGGTACTTGTCAATTCCTTGGTAGATCTCTTGTGTCTTGGTCTTCCAAGAAACAAAACTCAGTATCCTTGTCCACCGCCGAAGGGGAATACATTACCGCTGGTTCATGTTGTGCTCAATTACTTTGGATGACCCAAACTCTTAAAGATTATGGGGTATATGTGAAACATGTTCCATTACTTTGTGACAATGAAAGTGCTATCAAGATTGCTCACAATCCCGTGAAACGCTCTCGAACTAAGCATATTGAAGTTCGTCATCATTTCATTCGAGATCATGTTGCCAAAGGGGACATTAATCTTAAGCATGTTTGCACCGAAAAGCAATTAGCGGATATTTTCACTAATCCACTTGATGAGAAAGTGTTTTGCAAGTTAAGAGGTGAATTGAACATCATTGATGCTTCAAACTTGGAGTAGAAACTCCACTGGATACATGCAAGACATGAGCCTATGACTAATCCTTGATATTTCTCTTATGATGATAATATTATGTCTTGGATATATTTGCACCTTGCATGTTATCTAACCCATGTAGGTACTTGGATGAATCCAAATCTATGAGATTGCAACTCATTCACATCTTGAGCAATCTCTACATCACCAAGTCTCTACACAACGGTGGTTGAAGACAAGGAAGCACGAAACCATTCAAGCATATCCTTTGACAAATTCTATGTTGAGTTTCATGATTGTCATTTTGGGTACACAAGTGCTCCTCCTTGCAAAAACTAACCCATGTAGGTAGATGAACTCAAATTCCAAGTGGTGCTCCCAACTCTTTATGAGCTACATCAACCTTGAGCAACCCACACAAGTTCAACTACATGATCACGATCAACACCACTACCCAAAGGTATGTTATTCCATCTTAGAGAAGCTTTACTCCAAGTCATGAGTCAAAGCAACTCGACAAGATGTGAATACATCAAGATGCTTAAACAAAAAATGGTGACCCCATTTTGAGCTTAAACGATGAGTATGACCTATGATCAAGTGATCTCACTTGACTCCTAAGTCAATATGCTCTAACATAGGTGACTTCATCGCCGACCATCTCTAGATGAAGTTCTCTTGTGTTCTTTTCTGTGCTCTTGCATTTGTCTCATGCATACCTGTTTCCCCTTTCAAAAAAAACTTCATCTAGACTTCTTTTCTTTTCTATTTGTTCTGCATTCCCTGCATCCAATTCATTGCAAATCCTTCAGTTAATTCCTTGCAAATCCTTGCGAGATCTTACTTGTCTAGTGAGCTGAAGTGACAAGTGTTTTCTCTGTGATGAACTCGGTCCCACCGATCTCTTGTTTTCGGTCTAACCGAATCCTTTCAGTGCAACCGAAGCATACCACTCAGTGCCACCGATTTCACTACAGGAAAAACATTTTGCCATTTATTCCTGCATTACTTTTGATCCAGCTCCACTCAATGAATCTTGTCCTCTACAAGCATCACATTTACCTTAGTGCTTTATGCTGTGACTCAAGGACCAAACCCATTCACGACAAATTCCAGAAGGCCCTTCTTGGAAATTGATGTCAAAGGGGAAGAGAGAGGTCACATCAAAGCTTAATCATATCTCTAGGGGGAGAGAATACTCAAGGAGAGAGTAATCTTCAAGGATCCTAGATGCTTGGTGTTCAAGAGGAGAGATGCCACATGTCTTCTCGAGGGGAAAGACATGTTCATATGTGCTTATTTGCATTAGCTTTGTTCATTTGTTTCTTTGAGCTATGATTTTCTGTTCCCTATCTTCTCCTAGTATCCCATGCTAGATTCAGGGGGAGCAAGACATCTAAGGGAAAGAAATTCTTTAAATTCATTACACATCTTTACCTTTGGGGGCATGTCTATATCAAATGTAGTACTTAGTACTCACACTCTACATGTCATCCCAGTCTTGGTACTCTTGTGGTTTCTTTTGTTTGCTCTGGCTAGTAAGTGTATCTGTGTTATCTAACCTTATTTTCACAGGTTCATTCCATCCTAAGCCAACTCAAGACCACAAGGTAAGTATATGCATCACAATCATGTGTATGAGGAATTCTTGCTGATGTACATACTGTTTGCAAGAAGGACTCATGAGCATGAAGGTACATTTCCCACATTCACATCTTTTGCTCTGATGCATATAGCCAAGATACATGTAACACATTGCCTACACTGTCATGGTTATGCTCTCACATGCTTCTATATTCCATATTCACATGATTGCATACATCTAGGGGGAGACTATGCTTGTTACATGTCTTTCCAAAGCTTTACTTGCTATTCTTTATATCTTTATCTAAAGCTTTGATGTATGTTGTCATCAATTACCAAAAAGGGGGAGATTGAAAGCACAAGTGCTCCCTGGGTGATTTTGGTAATTAATGTCAACATATCTCTTGTTGGACTAATACTTTTACCTAGTATGTTTCAGACAAGTTCAACAATGGAGTGGCATGGACTAAAGGATGTGGAACCCTTTCAAGATGCTAAGGACAAAGGATTGGCTCAAGCTCCAAGCTCAAGACTCTACATTTTATATTTTAGTGATCCAAGATCACATTGAGTCTATAAGAAAAGCCAATACTATTAAGGAGGGATGAGGTGTTGCTTAATGAGGTTCTTGCTTCATAGTGCTTAGTGATATGCTCCAAAACCCTCAACTACTTTCCCACATCCAAATATGACCTAAACCAAAAGTCAAACTCGGCCCCACCGATTCTTTCTATCCGGCTCCACCGAGTTCAGATGTCATAGCCACTGCCACAAACCCTAGGCAAATCGGTCTCACCGATAGGGATCTCGGTCTCACCGAGATGGTATTGTAATCTCTCTGTTTCCCTTCGTAATGTTTCGGTACCACCGAGATGAGCGATCGGTCCCACCGAGATTACAATGTAAACTCCCTGTTTCCTTGTCGTAACATTTCGGTCCCACCAAAATGAGTGAACCGGTCCCACCGAGTTTACCTCACCAACTCTCTGGTTAGCTTATTACCAAAATCGGTCTCACCGAGTTTGTGTAATTGGTCTCACCGAGATTACGTTATACCCTAACCCTAACCATATCGGTCCTACCGAGTTGCATGTTGGTCCCACCGAAAGTCCTAACGGTCACTAGATTTGCTGAATCGGTCTGACCGAGTTTATCAATTCGGTCCAACCAAGTTTGGCAAGTTGTGTGTAACGGTTAGATTTTGTGTGGAGGCTATATATACCCATCCACCCACTCTTCATTCGTGGAGAGAGCCATCAGAACAAACTTACACTTCCAGCATACATTTTCTGAGAGAGAACCACCTACACTTGTGTTGAGGCCCAGATATTCCATTCCTACCATATGAATCTTGATCTCTAGCCTTCCCCAAGTTGCTTTCCACTCAAATCTTCTTTCCTCCAAATCCAAATCCCGTGAGAGAGAGTTGAGTGTTGGGGAGACTATCATTTGAAGCACAAGAGCAAGGAGTTCATCATCAACACACCATTTGTTACTTCTTGGAGAGTGGTGTCTCCTAGATTGGCTAGGTGTCACTTGGGAGCCTCCGACAAGATTGTGGAGTTGAACCAAGGAGTTTGTAAGGGCAAGGAGATCGCCTACTTCGTGAAGATCTACCGCTAGTGAGGCAAGTCCTTCGTGGGCGATGGCCATGGTGGGATAGACAAGGTTGCTTCTTTGTGGACCCTTCGTGGGTGGAGCCCTCCGTGGACTCGCGCAACCGTTACCCTTCGTGGGTTGAAGTCTCCATCAACGTGGATGTACGATAGCACCACCTAACGGAACCACGACAAAAACATCCGTGTCTCCAATTGCGTTTGAATCCTCCAAACCCTTCCCTTTACATTCTTGCAAGTTGCATGCTTTACTTTCCGCTGCTCATATACTCTTTGCATGCCTGCTTGATATGTATTGTGAGTGTTAAACTTGTGCCTAAACTCCACTCCAACTTAAAGAAGTTAAAAACTGCAACTTTTGGTACTTAGTGTCTAATCCCCCCCCTCTAGACACCTCTTCTCGATCCTTTCAGATACCTTTATACCTTTGTTGCTCCTTCTTTTCTTTTTCTTCTTCACATTATGTGTGGGTTCAACCTTCTTCTTTGAGCTCCTTATTGATGAGATTGGTTGAATAGAAAGCTCCTCCTCGTTACCTGATTCATCATAAGAAATAATAGGAGGATATCGGGAAGTATCTTCCCTTTCATTAGTGTTCTCTTCATCTTCTATTTTCTTTCTTTTCTTTAGGTAATTGGCAATATAAGGATTTTCAATGCAATTCACCGCACAATACATATAAATTTCCTCTAGATTAATATCAAGAAAATTCTTAAGGTTAAATTCTGGAAGGTGCTTAGTTGCACATTTCAATTCTTCATAACCCAAAAGCAAACTAAGTTCATTATGATGTGCAAGGGAAATCAAGTCATCACAATTTTTGGACACGATTCGATCATGAAACAATTTGCATCGGAGATTTAAATGACCATGTTCATTGCAAAGTTCACAAGTACGGTAAAGATATCTTAAATTTTCAGCACTCTTATCTAGCCTTTCTTTGTTGGAATTATGCCCTAGAGGCAATAATAAAATGGTTATTATTATATTTCCTTGTTCATGATAATTGTCTATTGTTCATGCTATAATTGTATTGACAGGAAATCGTAATACGTATGTGAATACATGGACCACAACAAGTCCCTAGTGAGCCTCTAGTTGACTAGCTCGTTGATCAATAGATGGTCATGGTTTCCTGACTGGACATTGGATGTCACTGATAACGGATCACATCATTAGGAGAATGATGTGACCATTGATAACGGGATCACATCATTAGGAGAATGATGTGATGGACAAGACCCAATCCTAAGCATAGCACAAGATCGTGTAGTTCATTTGCTAAAGCTTTTCTAATGTCAAGTATCATTTCCTTAGACCATGAGATCATGCAACTCCCGGATACCGTAGGAATGCTTTGGGTGTAACAAACGTCACAATGCAACTGGGTGGCTATAAAGGTGCACTACAGGTATCTCCAAAAGTGTCTGTTGGGTTGGCACGAATCGAGACTGGGATTTCTCATTCCGTATGACGGAGAGGTATCTCTGGGCCCACTCGGTAGTGCATCATCATAATGAGCTCAATGTGACTAAGTAGTTGGTCACAGGATCATGCATTACGACCCGAATAAAGTGACTTGCCGGTAACAAGATTGAACGAGGTATTGGGATACCGACGATCGAATCTCGGGCAAGTAACGTACCGATTGACAAAGGGAATTGTATACGGGATTGCTTGAATCCTCGACGTCGTGGTTCATCCGATGAGATCATCGTGGAACATGTGGGAGCCAACATGGGTATCCAGATCCCGTTGTTGGTTATTGGCCAGAGAGCTGTCTTGGTCATGTCTGCATGATTCCCGAACCCGTAGGGTCTACACACTTAAGGTTCGATGACGATAGGGTTATAAGGAAGATTTGTATGTGATTACCAAATGTTGCTCGGAGTCCCGGATGAGATCCCAGACATCATGAGGAGTTCCGGAATGGTCCGGAGGTGAAGATTTATATATGGGAAGTCATCATACGGTCACCGGAAATATTCGGGGGTATACCGGTATTGTACCGGGACCATCGGAGGGGTTCCGGGGGTCCACCGGGAGGGTCCACCTGCTCCGGAGGGCCTTATGGGCTGTAGGTGGAAGGGAACCAGCCCCAAGTGGGTTGGGCGCCACCCCCCCCTAGGGCCCATGCGCCTAGGGTTGGGGGGAACCCTAAAGGGGCGCCCCCCTTGGCTTGGGGGGCAAGCCCCCTTCCCCCTTGGCCGCCGCCCCCCTCTAGATTCCATCTAGAGGGGCCGGCCCCCTTCCCCTTATCCCTATAAATAGAGGGGTTGAGGGAGGGGTGCAGCACCACATCCAAGGTGCAGCCCCTCCCCTCCCCAACACCTCTCCTCCTCCGCAAGAGCTTGGCGAAGCCCTGCCGGAGAATTGCTACTCCATCACCACCATGCCGTCGTGCTGCTGTTGGAGCCTTCTTCCTCAACCTCTCCCTCCTCCTTGCTGGATCAAGGCGCGGGAGACATCACCGGGCTGCACGTGTGTTGAACTCGGAGGTGCCATTGTTCGGCGCTAAGATCGGGATCCACCGCGATCTGAATCGCTACGAGTACGACTCCTTCATCCGCGTTCTTGTAATGCTTCCATCTCGCGATCTTCAAGGGTATGAAGATGCACTCCCCTCTCTCTCTCATTGCTAGTTACTCCATAGATTGATCTTGGTGATGCGTAGAAAAAATTTAAATTTCTGCAACGATCCCCAACAGTGGCATCATGAGCTAGGTCTATGCTTAGTTTCTATGCACGAGTAGAACACAAGTTTGTTGTGGGCGTCGATTTTCTCAATTTACTTGCCACTACAAGTCTTATCTTGTTTCGGCGGCATCGTGGGATGAAGCGGCCCGGACCGACCTTACACATACGCTTATGTGAGACGGGTTCCACCGGCTGACATGCACTAGTTGCATAAGGTGGCTAGCGGGTGTCTGCTTCTCCCACTTTAGTCGGATCGTATTCGATGAAAAGGGTCCTTATGAAGGGTAAATAGCAATTGGCATATCACGTTGTGGTTTTGGCATAGGTAAGAAATGTTCTTGCTAGAAACCTATAACAGCCACGTAAAAACATGCAACAACAATTAGAGGACGTCTAACTTGTTTTTGCAGCATATGCCGTGTGATGTGATATGGCCAAAAGGATGTGATGAATGATATATATGTGATGTATGAGATTGATCATGTTCTTGTAATAGGAATCACGACTTGCATGTCGATGAGTATGACAACCGGCAGGAGCCATAGGAGTTGTCTTAAGACCTGCGTGTCATTGAATAATGCCATGTAATTACTTTACCTTATTGCTAAACCGTTAGCCATAGTAGTAGAAGTAATCGTCGGGGTGACAACTTCATGAAGACACGATGATGGAGATCATGATGATGGAGATCATGGTGTCATGCCGGTGACGATGATGATCATGGCGCCCCGAAGATGGAGATCAAAAGGAGCAAAATGATATTGGCCATATCATGTCACTATTTGATTGCATGTGATGTTTATCATGTTTTACATCTTGTTTGCTTAGAACGACGGTGGCATAAATAAGATGATCCCTCATAAAATTTCAAGAAAGTGTTCCCCCTAACTGTGCACCGTTGCGAAGGTTCGTTGTTTTGAAGCACCACGTGATGATCGGGTGTGATAGATTCTAACATTCGAATACAATGGTTGTAAGCCAGATTTACACATGCAAAACACTTAGGTTGACTTGACGAGCCTAGCATGTACAGACATGGCCTCGAAACACAAGAGACCGAAAGGTCGAACATGAGTCGTATAGAAGATACGATCAACATGAAGATGTTCACCGATGATGACTAGCCCGTCTCATGTGATGATCAGACACGGCCTAGTTGACTCGGATCATGTATCACTTAGATGACTAGAGGGATGTCTGTCTGAGTGGGAGTTCATTATATAATTTGATTAGATGAACTTAATTATCATGAACTTAGTCCAAAATCTTTGCAATATGTCTTGTAGAACAAATGGCCCACGCTAATGTTGCCCTCAACTTCAATGCGTTCCTAGAGAAAACCAAGCTGAAAGACGATGGTAGCAACTATACGTACTGGGTCCGGAACTTGAGGATCATCCTCATAGCTGCCAAGAAAGCATATGTCCTAGATGCACCGCTAGGTGAAGCACCCGTTTTCCCAGCAACTCAAGACGTTATGAATGCTTGGCAGTCGCGTAGTGATGATTACTCCCTGGTTCAGTGCGGCATGCTTTACAGCTTAGAACCGGGGCTCCAAAAGCGTTTTGAGCAGCACGGAGCATATGAGATGTTCCAAGAACTGAAAATGGTTTTCCAAGCTCATGTCCGGGTCGAGAGATATGAAGTCTCCGACAAGTTCTACAGTTGTAAGATGGAGTCGAATGGTTCTGTCAGCGAGCACATACTCAAAATGTCTGGGTTGCACAACCGCTTATCTCAGCTGGGAGTTAATCTCCCAGATGACGCGGTCATTGACAGAATCCTCCAGTCGCTCCCACCTAGCTACAAGAGCTTTGTGATGAACTACAATATGCAGGGGATGGTGAAAACCATTCCTGAGGTATTTTCAACGCTGAAATCAACGGAGGTGGAAATCAAAAAGGAACATCAAGTGTTGATGGTCAATAAAACCACTAGTTTCAAGAAAGGCAAGGGTAGGAAGAACTTCAAGAAGTACGGCAAGGGAGTTGCCGCGCCCGGTAAGCCAGTTACCGGGAAGAAGCCAAAGCATGGACCCAAACCTGAAACTGAGTGCTTTTATTGCAAGGGAAACGGACACTAGAAGCGAAACTATCCCAAGTACTTAGCGGACAAGAAGGCCGGCAACACCAAAGGTATATGTGATATACATGTAATTGATGCGTACCTTACCAGTACTCGTAGTAGCTCCTGGGTATTTGATACCGGTGCGGTTGCTCATATTTGTAACTCAAAACAGGAGCTGCAGAACAAGCGGAGACTAGCGAAGGACGAGTTCACGATGCGCGTCGGGAATGGTTCCAGCTTTGAGCATGAACATTGTATTTGGATCTCGTTTAATACGAGACGGCTACTCATTTAAATCTGAGAATAATGGTTGTTCTATTTATATGAGAGATATGTTTTATGGTCATGCCCTGCTGGTCAATGGTTTATTCCTAATGAATCTCGAACGTGATGTTACACATATTCATAGTGTGAATACCAAAAGATGTAAGGTTGATAACGATAGTCCCACATACTTGTGGCACTGCCGCCTTGGTCACATTGGTGTCAAGCGCATGACGAAGCTCCATGCAGATGGACTTTTGGAGTCTCTTGATTATGAATCATTTGACACATGCGAACCATGCCTCATGGGAAAAATGACCAAGACTCCGTTCTCCGAAACAATGGAGCGAGCAACCAACTTATTGGAAATCATACATACTGATGTGTGTGGTTCAATGAGCGTTGAGGCTCGCGGAGGCTATCGTTATGTTCTCACCCTCACTGATGACTTAAGTAGATATGGGTATGTCTACTTGATAAAAAACAAGTCTGAGACCTTTGAAAAGTTCAAGGAATTTCAGAATGAGGTAGAGAATCAACATGATGGAAAAATAAAGTTCTTACGATCAGATCGTGGGGGAGAATATTTGAGTCACGAATTTGGTACGCACTTAAGGAAATGTGGAATTGTTTCACAACTCACGCCGCTTGGAACACCTCAGCGTAACGGTGTGTCCAAACGTATCGCACTCTATTGGATATGGTGCGATCTATGATGTATCTTACCTATTTACCGCTATCATTTTGGGGATACGCTCTAGAGACAACTACATTCAGACAACACCGTATGAATTATGGTTTGGGAAGAAACCTAAGCTGTCGTTTCTAAAAGTTTGGGGATGCGATGCTTATGTCAAGAAACTTCAACCTGAAAAGCTCGAACCCAAGTCGGAAAAATGCATCTTCATAGGATACCCTAAGGAAACCATTGGGTATACCTTCTACCTTAGATCCGAAGGCAAGATCTTTGTTGCCAAGAATGGGTCCTTTCTGGAGAAAGAGTTTCTCTCAAAAGAAGTAAGTGGGAAGAAAGTAGAACTCGATGAAGTACTGCCTCTTGAACCGGAAAGTAGCGCAGCTCAGGAAGATGTTCCTGTGGTGCCTGGACCGACTAGAGAGGAAGTTAATGATGATGATCAAGGTACTTCGGATCAAGTTGCTACTGAACTTCGTAGGTCCACAAGGACACGTTCCACACCAGAATGGTATGGTAACTGTCGTGGATTTGTCACGTCAGATGTCCTAATGTAAGGACTTAGTCGCGAGGCCAACGCATCTATGTGGTAGCTTGAGAGGGGTTGAACGGAATCGAGAGACGCAACACCAGACAGGGATTTAGACAGCTTCGAGCCCCGGGAAACATCATCTGGTAAAAACCCTACATGCTGTTTGAGGCTAGGTCTCATTATGATCACGAGGGAGTCGCCGTAAACCGGCTCTCCTCTTTGTGTCTAGCCCTAAGATTGTTTCTCTTGCTTGTAGCCTGTCCCTCTTTGGGGAGCCCTGCCCCTCCTTATATATGTTGAAGGGGCGGTTTACATGACTAGTCCTAGTTGGATTAGGATTACTCTATTACAAGTGGAGTCCTAGTCTTGCTTCCTTTGTAGGAGAATAGTCCTTATGCTTTCCTCATAAACCGGCCCACCATTAAACGTGAACCGGCCTTCTGGGCCATGGGCCTCGACATCCATCTGACCCGCCTGCCGGGTTACGAATGAACTGCCAAGACCGGGCGGGTATCCCGTGAACCGCCAAGCTCCGGGCGGGTTACCAGTGAGTCGTCCAGTCCGGCCGGGTTAAACTTCTGGCCGGTTTACACCGCGGGGTATATCCCCGACATTAGCCCCCAGTTTAATTTGGATTTATCCATGTTAAACTGATCTTGTAAAATAAACACAAGAACAAACTTGATAGGTTGTGCTCCGGGTTAAGAATTCTTGTAAACCGGCACCTGATCATCCTTAAGTCCTTGTCATTTCCTCCTTCTAGAAAATCCAGGCCAATAAGCCAGCGTCATACTCAATTTTCTGACATTGGTTTCTCACAGAAAAATATTGTGAAGAATAATCCACTTGAGTCAGCTTCCGAAGCGCCGGTTTAAGAAATATTGGTCTTGAAATATTCATCTGATATTCAGCCGGTTTGAAGATGTAAAAAAACTTGCCGGTTTATGATTACCACCTTTGCCGGGTTATAAAAACTGATAATTCCAGGTCATGATTGTTGCCAACACCGGTTCATGATCGTTGCCAACGCCGGTTCATGATTGTTGCCAATGCCGGTTCATGATTATTGATGACGCCGGGTTGCAGACACAGGGTCGTAATGATTGGTGACGCCGGGTCAATCCGGTTTGCTCAAAACAGAGAATTTGAAAATAGTTCTTCGATAATAATATAATACCTGTGGCCCCCAAGTCTTGAGCAGAACAAAGTGATGGCTTAAGACTTGCTTCAATGTAAATACTGCCACTTAAGAAGAAATCCATGTTGTTCATCCCAGTCACTTAGTAAAAACTGAATACTCCATATTATGTAGCCCCCAAGTGTCGGGTTGTCCTGCTTGCAGCAACCTGGGACTTGTAATTGTCTTATACTCATAAAAACTTCAACCAGTGTAGCCCCCAAGGGCCGGGTCATTATGCAATAATGAGTAGGGACTTGGTATATACTTTAATGAAAATAACATCATATGATGTAACCCCCATCATGGGGCTTGAATCCATGTCCACAAGGTTAAGAGCCTTGTGCTTTACCAACTGAGTAGTGGACCCTTCAATGATAAATGAAAATTTGTGTACCTTGAATTGTTGACAGGAGCAATTGGTAGCTCCCAAGGGCCAGCTCATTACGATGTGATGAGTCGGGTCTTCAATAAGGTGAGCAAACAATGACTTTGCATTAGCCCCCAAGTGTCATGGTGCATGCTTGCAGTGACATGAGACTTGTGTATTTGATGTAATCTCAACTTAAATAATGTAGCCCCCAAGTGCCGGGTTGTAAGCTTGCAGCAACTCGGGACTATTCCTTCAATTGTAGAATAAATCATATCCATTGATAATATGATAACCATTGCGCTAAAGCGACTTTCAAAACCTCAATAATATTGGTTATTAATAACCATAATAAAATCCAGCCATGTTGGCTATTCAAGATAATATAATCTGGTATGAAAACCTTATTCATCCAATATCATAATGAAAATTCAGCCAAGTTTGGCTATTTGAATAATATAACCCAATCATTTATAAGCGCATGATTCCAATGGCGCAATCCAAATATATACTGGCGATGTATAGTCCAAAGCCAGGCCGGTTTAATAAACACCGGATAATTTCCCATCATGTACTGGCGACTTATCGTCTTAAAGCCAGGCCGGTTTAATAAACACCGGATAATTTATAATCATGCTTTATTCAACCTATTTCTGCATACAACAAGCTTAAAGTGTCCTGGCGGTTTACCGCCGGACGGGTCATAATGCCCAACAGATAACCCAGGTTTATAACCAAGGCTGCACTTAAGAATAATCAAATATGAAATATATCATACCTGTGATATTGAATTACATAGTCGGTTTACCAACTTTCTGCAGTAGGGGAATTTTGAGTAATGATAACTCCTTTCATACTGTGCCGGTTTATAATAAAACCGTACCGGGTTATGATAAACACCGGATTAACCATATATAATGCTGGCGACTTATAGTCGAAACCAGACCGGGCTGATAGTCTCCGGATTATGATTTGATCATGTACTGAACTTGTAATTGAAAGTCAAGCCGGGTTATGAACACCGGTTTACTCCATAATAAGATAGTAACATAAAATTAAACCGGATTAACAATTTCGGTTTAAAAATCACAACAAAAATAAGTTACATAAAAATACTTGAAGCAAAAGGCAATGATAAAACCGTTTGCAAGAAAGATGCTTTACTGAGCTGATCAGATGGTGTTACCATGGTCGGACAGGACCAAGCCCCCCAATAGGTGTGGCGATGGTTCAAGTCAGCCAGGTCCCCAAATGAAACCGTGGCATATATGCCGATCAAAAGGCATGGCATTGGTTCGGGTTCGACCAAGCCCCCAAGTGATTCAGTGGCCTTAGGCCGATCAAGAGGTGTGACTATGGTTCAGACATGACCACAAGTCCCCAAGTGATGCATTGGCATTATGCCGATCAAGAGGGGTGACGATGGTTCGGGTTCGACCAAAGCCCCCAAATGATTCTGTGGCCTTAGGCCGATCAAGAGGCGTGACTGGTTCAGACTTGACCATGTCCCCAAATGATCTGGTGGCTTTCGCCTATCAAAAGGTGTTGCATTGGTTCGGATACGACCAAGCCCCCAAGTGACCAATGATACGATAAGCCAATAAGGCATGATACCCATGTTTGAACCGCGCATCATGGCAGCAGGTTCTCTTTGGCACCTTTTAATTTTTTGCAAGAGATAAATCTTTCTTGACCGGAAATGCTTAAATCGGATATTGAGAGCTTCAAAGCTTTGTGGGAGATATCTTCCCCTTGAACCGGATATTAAACCGGAATCCTTCTTTTTAAGCCGGAAATTTTCTGACGGCCTTTAAATTTGCACCAATATGGCGGTTTAAGGTCCTGCATTAGATAGCTTTGCAAACCGGAGTAATTGCTCTTTTTAAAGAAAGCAATATATAATATAAAATATATCGGATGGATTTCACCTGATGTATCATGCCAGGGGTTATCCACCGTAGAATTGATGATCACCATGGTGAAGCTGAAATTAATCACGGCCGAGTCAGCCAGGGCGTTGTAAACCGGCGCGGACGGAGAGTCGCCTGCGGGCGTTGTAAACCGGCGCAGACGGAGAATCGGCGACAGGCGACTCGGTGGAATGGTCAAAAGCCAGTATATAATGACGCCGGTGCACGCTCCATATGCATGGTGTAGCACCAATGTTGTGGCGAATAATTGTCCTGCATATAAAAATATGCAAAACCAACGTAATTGTTCTTTTTACAAAAACAATATATGTCAAAAAATAGATTTAGATGGATATCACCTGATTCGTTTGGGCCGGAAATAACCCGCCATGAAGTTGATGATAACTGTATGAAGCTGAAATCAATCACGAGTGAACCGGCCGCAGCGTGGTAAACCGGTGCGGACGGACGAGTCGGCTGTGATGTTTGTAAGCCGGCACAGACGGACGAGTCGGCCACGGCGTTGTAAGCCGGCCCGGACGCGGGTGAAACAGCAACGGGCGCAGACAATGAGTCCATCGCGTGTGTTGATGTAGCAAGGGCGACAACTTGCGCATGTATCTGTTCAGCAGCACAGCACGAACGCGCTAGTGCAAAAATAATATTGGTGCACGCCCCTTTGCGACACCCTTGTGATGAATAATGGCCCTGCGAAAATTTACGACAGACCAGAGTAATTGTTCTTTGATGAAAACAATATGTTTAATAAAACAAATTTGGATGGATATCACCTGGCATTTATTTTTGTCAGATAGACAGAGACGGAGCAGACCAAGTTTCAATATGCAGATAAATCCACAGTTGGAATTATGGATAGCATCCCAGCGCTTGGTTATATTGACTGGCATCGTTGACGTGATTCCGGGCAAATTTTATCTCCTTATTGCTGTAAATGGCAAAGTAACAACAATGCCCTGCTTGTCTTTCCTGTTTTTACTTTCTTTTTCTCTTCTCGGAGTGGCAGCGGATTGCATCCGTGGAGCCAGTGCGCGCGCGGACCGGAGGTAGAAGTGAGGCTAGGTCCTTCAACGCACCCAAGAAAACCCTGAGCTCAAATCATCAGCATGAAAAAACCCATAGCGAGTATGTTCTCTGTATCCGCCGAAACTGAAACTTGCATTTCTTCAGTAGTCAATTGAGTTGAAGCAGAATGTTTGTGGACGTAAATATTCAGGAACCCCCACATCAGCAGCAATTTAACTTAAGCACTTAGAAACTTCCTGGCATCATTAAACTGATGAAGTTGTTTCTCCAGCACGTACATCCTTCCGTTTCTTAAAATATCAGATTTCATTGTGGAAAAGAGCATCTTTTGGCCCTTCGGCTTGTTGCAGTTTATCTTCATTTTGTCGCAACGGAAAAGGCGACTCGCAGGCGCAGACGACTCTGCAAGGGCAGGGGTACTCAGGAAGAGTCCCAACACCGCAACACGGACGGACGCGGAAGAGGCTGGCGAGGTCTGATGGCAACCCGGACGGGAGGCGACTCCAGGCCGGTTGGCGCGGCGACTTGCAATAGCGGCTCTAGGCCGGTCGGCGCTGGTCGGCTCTCCGCAAGGGTGAGACGGCGGCGGAGGCGCGAAGCGCCGCGCGGCTCATCAAAGTGGCTCGGGGCAGCGGCGGGGTTGGCCTGGCGCGGTCGAGGGCTCAACGCCGTGGACTAGAACCGCGGGCGCGAGCTCGTGCGCGACAGAGAAAACCCGCAGTGAGATGACTCAAGACCAGAACAAAATGCAGCAACGGCGGCTTATAATGGACGGCTCAACGGCAACGGCGGCTCGCCGGTGGTTCCGCAGAAGTGGAGCGAAGCGGCGGCGTCCACTTGGCGCGCCGGCGGAGGTTTAGAATAGAGGTGGCCCGGCGCTCTGGCAGAGAGGCGTCGGCGACTTGGAGCGTGGCAGCTTGACGCAGAGACGATGGTGACCTGGAGTCGGCGAGGAGGTACCTCGGCGAGGCAAGGCAGAGGCCAGAACGGCTCACGACACGGATCTGCAGCGCCGCGGGCGCACAGCTTTGGGTGCGCGAGGGCAGCGACTCGATGTACGGCAAGGGCCGCGGTGATAGCGGTGGCGGCTCAGGCAGGTTGCCCGGCGGAGGCGACTCGACGGCTGGCGCATCGAGGTTGGCCCGAGGATGAAGCGTCGAGTCACCAGCGATAGAGGCTGAAGCGGAGGGACGAGCCAGCAGCGGCCTTCAGTCGACGGCGGCTGATGGAGCGAGGCGGACGACGACAGCGGAGCGGGTCCGGTCAACGCGAGATTGAAAACGGCTCGGAGTTGTCGTGCGTCCATGATCAAATCTTCCTCCGAGTTGTCGTTGGTTTGACTTTTCCTCTCACGCTGATGGATCAATGGATGGATCACCTTTGCCTTCACGTCTGGAACCAGTAGTACTAGTTTTCCTTCACGTGGGTACTAAATCAGCCATTAATATGAAGTACGCTGATCTGATTTGATGTTTTGGCGCAGTGCGTAGCCGCAATACCAAGTAGCATGCAATCTCGGGACTAGAAGCTAATCTGCGACAATGCAATTTTTTTTCACACGCGCCGGCTCTCCAGTATAAAGCGGCAATAGAACAGCCAAGTACTCTGAGTCGGTCTCGGTTTCGCCGGATCACACGGCCGTTCCAGCGGAAACCAACTTCAATCGGACCGACGAATCAATAGTCACATGCGGTGGCGTGCACGGAACCCTAGCTTCTTTCGATCTCAAAACTCCTAACTGGCTGCTCCAAAATTAATCACGGTCATAAAACAATGAATTTGGCGGCTCTTTCCTCATCTGATGAAGTCGCGAGCTTCTTGATCCCTGTGAGAGATCCCTTCAAGAACTCAACACCACCGTGCGCAGGCCCCACGGTGGGCGCCAACTGTCGTGGATTTGTCACGTCAGATGTCCTAATGTAAGGACTTAGTCGCGAGGCCAACGCATCTATGTGGTAGCTTGAGAGGGGTTGAACGGAATCGAGAGACGCAACACCAGACAGGGATTTAGACAGCTTCGGGCCCCGGAAAACATCATCCGGTAAAAACCATACATGCTGTTTGAGGCTAGGTCTCATTATGATCACGAGGGAGTCGCCGTAAACCGGCTCTCCTCTTTGTGTCTAGCCCTAAGATTGTTTCTCTTGCTTGTAGCATGTCCCTCTTTGGGGAGCCCTGCCCCTCCTTATATATGTTGAAGGGGCGGTTTACATGACTAGTCCTAGTTGGATTAGGATTACTCTATTACAAGTGGAGTCCTAGTCTTGCTTCCTTTGTAGGAGAATAGTCCTTATGCTTTCCTCATAAACTGGCCCACCATTAAACGTGAACCGGCCTTCTGGGCCATGGGCCTCGTCATCCATCTGACCCGCCCGCCGGGTTACGAATGAACCGCCAAGACCGGGCGGGTATCCCGTGAACCGCCAAGCTCCGGGCGGGTTACCAGTGAGTCGTCCAGTCCGGCCGGGTTAAACTTCTGGCCGGTTTACACCGCGGGGTATATCCCCGATAGTAACCCTGTCCTGGAAATCATGTTATTAGACAACAGTGAACCTTCGAACTATGAAGAAGCGATGGCGGCCCAGATTCCAACAAATGGCTTGAAGCCATGCAATCCGAGATAGGATCCATGTATGAAAACAAAGTATGGACTTTGACAGACTTGCCTGATGATCTGCGAGCGATATAAAATAAATGGATCTTTAAGAAGAAGACGGAAGCGGATGGTAATGTTACCATCTATAAGGCTCGACTTGTTGCTAAGGGTTATCAACAAGTTGGTTGACTACGATGAGACCTTCTCACTCGTAGCAAAGCTGAAGTCCATCCGAATCATGTTAGCAATTGCCATATTATATGATTATGAGATATGCCAAATGGACATCAAAACGTCATTCCTTAACGGCTTCCTTAAGGAAGAATTGTATATGATGCAGCCGGAAGGTTTTGTCGATCCTAAGAATGCTAACAAGGTATGCAAGCTCCAGCGCTCCATCTATGGGCTGGTGCAAGCATCTCAGAGTTGGAACATTCGCTTTGATGAAATGATCAAAGCGTTTGGGTTTATGCAGACTTATGGAGAAGCATGCGTTTACAAGAAAGTGAGGGGGAGCTCTGTAGCATTTCTCATATTATATGTGGATGACATCCTATTCATGGGAAATGATATAGAACTTTTGGAAAGCATAAAGGCCTACTTGAATAAGTGTTTTTCAATGAAGGACCTTGGAGAAGCTGCTTACATATTAGGCATCAAGATCTATAGTGATAGATCGAGACGCCTCATGGGTCTTTCACAAAGCACATACCTTGATAAGATATTGAAGAAGTTCAATATCGATCAGTCCAAGAAAGGGTTCTTGCCTATATTGCAAGGTGTGAAATTGAGCTCGGCTCAAAGCCCGACCACGGCAGAAGATAGAGAAAAGATGAGTGTCATCCCCTATGCCTCAACCATAGGGTCTATTATGTATGCCATGCTGTGTACCAGACCTGATGTAAACCTTGCCGTAAGTTTGGTAGGAAGGTACCAAAGTAATCCCGGCATGGAACACCAGACAGCGGTCAAGAATATCCTGAAGTACCTGAAAAGGACTAAGGATATGTTTCTCATTTATGGAGGTGACGAAGAGCCCGTCGTAAAGGGTTACGTCGATGCTAGCTTCGACGCAGATCTGGATGACTCCAAGTCACAAACCAGATACGTGTATATTTTGAATGGTGGGGCAGTAAGCTGGTGCAGTTGTAAGCAAAGCATCGTGGCGGGATCTACATGTGAAGCGGAGTACATGGTAGCCTCGGAGGCGGTGCATGAAGCAATCTGGATGAAGGAGTTCATTACCGACCTAGGAGTTATTCCCAATGCGCCGGGCCCGATGACTCTCTTCTGTGATAACACTGGAGCTATTGCCCTTGCCAAGGAGCCCAGGTTTCACAAGAAGACCAGACACATCAAGCGTCACTTCAACTCCATTCGTGAAAATGTTCAAGATGGAGACATAGATATTTGTAAAGTGCATACGGATCTGAATGTCGCAGATCCGTTGACTAAACCTCTTCCACAAGCAAAACATGATCAACACCAGAACTCTATGGGTGTTCGATCATCACAATGCAACTAGATTATTGACTCTAGTGCAAGTGGGAGACTGTTGGAAATATGCCCTAGAGGCAATAATAAATGGTTATTATTATATTTCCTTGTTCATGATAATTGTCTATTGTTCATGCTATAATTGTATTGACAGGAAACCGTAATACATGTGTGATTACATAGACCACAACAAGTCCCTAGTGAGCCTCTAGTTGACTAGCTCGTTGATCAACAGATGGTCATGGTTTCCTGACTATGGACATTGGATGTCATTGATAACGGGATCACATCATTAGGAGAATGATGTGATGGACAAGACCCAATCCTAAGCATAGCACAAGATCGTGTAGTTCGTTTGCTAAAGCTTTTCTACTGTCAAGTATCATTTCCTTAGACCATGAGATCGTCCAACTCCCGGATACCGTAGGAATGCTTTGGGTGTACCAAACGTCACAACGTAACTGGGTGGCTATAAAGGTGCACTACAGGTATCTCCGAAAGTGTTCGTTGGGTTGGCACGAATCGGGACTGGGATTTGTCACTCCGTATGACAGAGAGGTATCTCTGGGCCCACTCGATAGTGCATCATTATAATGAGCTCAATGTGACTAAGTAGTTGGTCACGGGATCATGCATTACGGCACAAGTAAAGTGACTGCTGGTAATGAGATTGAACGAGGTATTGGGATACCGATGATCGAATCTTGGGCAAGTAACGTACCGATTGACAAAGGGAATTGTATACGGGATTGCTTGAATCCTCGACATCGTGGTTCATCCGATGAGATCATCGTGGAACATGTGGGAGCCAACATGGGTATCCAGATCCCGCTGTTGGTTATTGGCCAGAGAGCTGTCTTGGTCATGTCTGCATGATTCCCGAACCCGTAGGGTCTACACACTTAAGGTTCAATGACGATAGGGTTATAAGGAAGATTTGTATGTGATTACCGAATGTTGTTAGGAGTCCTAGATGAGATCCCGGACGTCACGAGGAGTTCCGGAATGGTCCGGAGGTGAAGATTTATATATGGGAAGTCATCATACGGTCACCGAAAATATTCGGGGGTATACCAGTATTGTACCGGGACCACCGGAGGGGTTCTGGGGGTCCACCGGGAGGGTCCACCTGCCCCGGAGGGCCTTATGGGCTATAGGTGGAAGGGAACCAGCCCCAAGTGGGTTGGGCGCCACCCCCTAGGGCCCATGCGCCTAGGGTTGGGGGGAACCCTAAAGGGGGCGCCCCCCTTGGCTTGGGGGGCAAGCCCCCTTCCCCCTTGGCCGCCGCCCCCTCTAGATTCCATCTAGAGGGGTCGGACCCCTTCCCCTTCTTCCTATAAATAGAGGGGTGGAGGGAGGGGTGCAGCACCACATCCAAGGCGCAGCCCCTCCCCTCCCCAACACCTCTCCTCCTCCACAAGAGCTTGGCGAAGCCCTGTCGGAGAACTGCTACTCCATCACCACCACGCCGTCGTGCTGCTGCTGGAGCCTTCTTCCTCAACCTCTCCCTCCTCCTTGCTAGATCAAGGCGCGGGAGACGTCACCGGGCTGCACGTGTGTTGAACGCGGAGGTGCCGTTGTTCGGCGCTATGATCGGAATCCACTGTGATCTGAATCGCTACGAGTACGACTACTTCATCCGCGTTCTTGTAATGCTTCCATCTCGCGATCTTCAAGAGTATGAAGATGCACTCCCCTCTCTCTCTCCTTGCTAGTTACTCCATAGATTGATCTTGGTGATGCGTAGAATTTTTTTAATTTCTGCAACGATCCCCAACATTCTTGCAACCCTTTAGTTTCGAAATTCTTATGCCTCTTGCAATATCTATCTTCCCTATTTGGTGCATACTTGCAAACCCAATACACTCCACAAAAATCGACATGCTTATAAGAGATATTTCCATCATGACTAGTGCAATCAACATTAGTACTATGGATATTCAAAGAGTTCACACTAACAACATTGCAATCATGCTCATCATTCAAAGATTTAGTGCCAAACATTTTATAGACTTCTTCTTCTAGCACTTGAGCACAATTTTCCTGTTCATCATACTTACGAAAGATATTAAAAAGATGAAGCGTATGAGACAAACTCAATTCCATTTTTTTTATAAACTAAACTAGTGATAAAACAAGAACAAAAAGATTCGATTGCAAGATCTAAAGATATACCTTCAAGCACTCACCTTCCCGGCAACGGTGCCAGAAAAGAGCTTGATGTCTACTACGCAACCTTCTTCTTGTAGACGTTGTTGGGCCTCCAAGTGCAGAGGTTTGTAGGACAATAGCAATTTTCTCTCAAGTGGATGACCTAAGGTTTATCAATCCGTGGGAGGCGTAGGATGAAGATGGTCTCTCTCAAACAACCCTGCAATCAAATACAAGAAATCTCTTGTGTCCCCAACACACCCAATACAATGGCAAATTGTATAGGTGCACTAGTTCGGCGAAGAGATGATAATATGAGACGGGCATGGGAGGTGGCAGGGCGTTGTGTCCCATATGGGCCGGTTCATCTCTCATGTTCTACTCTTCCTAGCCGGAGTCCACACCTCCACTTTACGGGTCTTGAACCCCGCCGCCGTTCATGGAGACGGTGGATGGAGGACGTGGTCGCGGATGCGGAATACAAAGGAAGTGGATGGCCACCGCCGGCATATGATAGGTTTAGGGTCGAAATGTTTTTTGTTCTCAATGTTTAAAATATAATGAAAATCCGTGTTTGCATGAATGTCGTCCGATTTATATGAAATACGCCGAGTTGCATGAATTTCTTCTGGTTAGTTCAAATAGTTTTTGAAATGTATGTGGGCAGCGTTGGATGGTAGCCTCCGGCATTAGTGTCCGCAGACTGGTCTCCCTGTCCGCGGATGGGTGCCGGGGCAAATTTGCGGGTCGGCGTTGGAGATGCCCTTGTGTGGTTTTCAAACACTGTATGCATCGCTATGTACTAGTATTTTTTTAAAATAACTAAAGCATTGTATTGATAGCAACTTTCTCGATCAAGCCAACTTACAAAGTTTAGATGGTTATGTTCCTTGTGGTGAAACCAATCCATCATAATTCAAGTTCTGAACTTGGCAAGTTGGCAATGGTGCTCGTACTCTCTGAATTTATTATAGGTCTTCCCGTGATGTGCGCTCAATAGGAGGGACGTTCCGTAGACTACGAAGGCATCTACGGCGACTTCGTAAATCTTAAGATGATACGCCGGCTAAGTCTTTCGAAGATGCTCGTAGAAACAGGTGTGCGTGCGTGCATGCATTCACAGGGGGAGCGTGTGTGTGTGCGTAGTATGAGCGTCTACATTTGTACTTCCTCCGTCCGGGTTTATTGGCCGGGAGACCGCTTCTCTTGGACCAAGGCACATGATAATTTGCTCACGTTAATTATTTCATCCCACTTCCAATGCACTCTTTCACATTCTAGCTCCCATGTGCAGCAAAT
Organism: Triticum aestivum; assembly: GCF_018294505.1. NCBI lineage: Eukaryota > Viridiplantae > Streptophyta > Magnoliopsida > Poales > Poaceae > Triticum > Triticum aestivum. The sequence continues at coordinate 520,646,990 of NC_057798.1, read as the reverse complement.
GAAAAGAATGCATGCAACGTACTCCCTCCGTTCCTAAATATAAGTATTTATAGAGATTCCACTATGGACTACATACGGGGCAAAGTAAGTGCATATACACTCTAAAATGCATCTATATACATCCGTACGTGGTTTATAGTGAAACATATACAAAGACTTATATTTAAGAACGGAGGGAGTATTTATTTTTCTGCCATGAAACTAGCAACAATGCCTCTCGCTACAACCAATAAAATGGCTCTAAAGCAAGGCCATATAAAAACGGCCATGCTTGTGATGCTTTTAGGCCCGATAAGCCCGGATAGAGGGAGTACTGTGTTAAAAAAAAAGGTTTTCCCGGCAAAGAAAACTTGATAGCTAGCCAATAGCGTTGGTGGTACAGATCGATAGGCGTGGTAGGATATCAGTCTCTACCGATACCACGATAAGCGAATCAAATCACGAGATCACATGGCGGAGAGCCGGAGTACGGACGAAGATAATGAAGCCACCCACCACCCGGAGGGACCCACGCCCGCCATTGTCGCGCCTAAACGTCGACCGGCCGGGCACAAGAAGAGGTGGCGTCATGAACGCGAGCGCCGAGGCCCGGAGCACGCACCATCGGTGGCGGAAGCAATACGAGCCGTCCTGGTCGCGGCGCCTAACACGAGAGATCGAGACGGCGCGCAAGTTGCACCGGTCGCCGTCTGATCAATCCGGGCCGCGATTGGTGCGTCGCCGGCCTCGAAGCCGACGGCCTCTATCGGCATTCTGAGCACCGTCCACGTCGCTTTCGGGGGCTTTTGGATCTCGGCGCGACGAAGACGAAGAGGACAGGGCGGTATCGCCGGGACCGTGCGTTCCTGCAATGATATTTTGTTCTGCCTGTTTTTTTACCGGCCAGGCCTGTTCATTTGTGCGCGCGTAGAGATCACAGATCTGTCCTGTGCTCTTTTGATTTGTCGTGAGCTTCACGAGAGAGAGCGCCGGATGTCGACGAAATGGCCGTACTATAGCTACGGCTTGGTAGGCCACTGTTGGTCGTCACATGGTGGTGCAGGTGCGTGCGTGGCCCGGGCGGGACTCGGGGAGGCAGGCATGCATGGGCCCAGATGGTACGAGAGGCAGTTGGCATCGGGGAGCTAGCTATATCTGCGCAACAGATTCTCAAAAAAAAAAAAAAAGCTATGTGCGCAACATATATAATAATCGTCGCCTCGCCATGTTACTGGACTCCAGCTGGAGCAATGGTTTCCATGCAGCATATGCCCCATCTCTCTGCTCACTGTTTATGTAGTACATTGCCCATCTTATAGGGAAAAGTCAGCTATTTGTGGCAAACCTCACAGCTCAGGATCGAGCTTAGGTCCGGGGCGTCAACATATGATCTACGTACAGCGAAAGTTACGTCTGAAACCAACCCCGTAAGGGCATGTACAATACATAGCCTCAAGGTGATGTCTCGCATGCCATGTAGGATCGGATATAACGAAAAGTAGGTTCGGACAGGGAAGCTTACCGTAGAAAACGACGTTTAATCTTGCAGTCCGGTATATACATTCATTCATTCATGTTTGGCAACTGCACGCATGGGCCAGGAGGTGAGCAAAAAGAGCAGTGTGGTACCACCCTTTCCGTGTGGTCCGGTCCGTGGACGGCAGATCACCGCTGGCCGCGCGCCCTGTACTCAGTGGGGTCGGGTCGGGGCACGCCGAATGATTCGACGGAACGTGCCTGTTCGCTCGGACGGCCCCTGCCACGCTCATCACATGGGAGTAAACTAGCAGGGGTGCTACAGCCTTCGTCGTCTCGTGTGATGTGAAACACACGAAGCGTTATTTTTTCCGTTTCAAGATTGCACGTGGTTGGGATGGGTCGCCCAACTGAAAGCGTTGCCCGCACGAGATGTTAAACTATTTTTAGTACGAGTCGATTTTTGATAGTATTAATACTTTAGACTCCGGGTCGTAGGAATTGGAATTGGAGCACATGCCTACGGACCCGTCCGCCGGGATCGGACTATCGACGTCGGCCACTACTCAGCCAGCTCGGCGGACTCCGGGCCGGCGAAATGCTGGAGGGTGGAAGCAACTCCCAAAACAGACCAAACACTTCCCATGCGGTGCTCTTATAGGGCGCCTTCAGTGCCGGACAGAGGGACTGGCAACCACGCGTCCGCGAGCTGGGCTGGCCCAAATTGCCTCGTTTGCTTGTCCCACATCGCCTGGTCCACTCGATCGCGGTTGACTGGTTGACGGTTCACAAGTTGAGTGCTCAACCGCTTCTTGATTTGTGCATGTCATCCATTCGAAGGGGTCATGCTAATCTTCTCTATATCGTTTCAATTTTATTGAATGCCCCCAAAGAGTCAAGTGGTCAACTGTTGATCTTTGAAAAACTAAGATTTTTAATATATATATATATATATATATATATATATAGGAAAAGTAAAAATAATAAAAAATGTCATGAATTAAAAAATGTTCACAAATTTTGAAAGAGAGTTCACAAGCTTCAAAAAAGTTCATCATTTTGAAATTAAGTTCATTGACTTTGAAAAAAATCATCGAATTTGAAAAGGCTCGTTGAATTTGAGAAAAAAGTTCATCAATTTGAAATGGTACATCAATTTTAAAAAAGTTCATTAATTTCAAAAAAATAAGTTCACAAATTGGAAAAAGTTCACATTGTTTGAAAAAAAGTTCATGAATTTGAAAGAAAAGTTTATCAAATTTAAAAACAAGTTCATAGATTTGAAAAAAATGTTCACGCACTTAGCAAAAATGAAAGAAAAAACCAAACAAGACAACTCCCAAGAAAAAAGAAAAAAAGAAAAGGATGAAAATGCTCTAAGTAAACACTAACGGGTGAGTTGGCCGAGTGGTTGGGGCAACGCCCATATAGAAGTGAGATCACCGGTTCTAACCACACCCTTGCTAGCAATTTTTTGTGTTTTAAAAACAGATATATATTTTTTTGAAAATGACCTGGCCCGGTGTGGAGGAGAGGGTGTGTGCCCAATTGGGTGAACACTTAAAACGGGTGCTTAAGCACCGTTTAGGAATTTACCACAAGACGGTGAACTTGAGGCTCGGCCTCCATCCTACTCGCTGGCTTATCCTGCGTTGAGCATCGACCAATGGTGGGACGATCTCCTCTCGCTTGTTTACGATCCCAGCGGCGAACTTACCGACACTATCGGGCACATTTGGAAGGAAATGAACCGATGTATTTTCATGCTGCAAGGCAAACCTATAAACCTTTAGGGAGGTCCCCGATCAGGCATTTGCGGTCTTTGCGGCCACCAGATAGACTAGATCATTTACATTCGTACTACTTCGGAAAGCATGCAACATGCCCTTTTATGAGTGCTGCCTTTTTTATGCGGGGGGGGGGGGGGGGGGGGGGGGGTGCAACCTATTCCACACACGCTTTGTAAGAATCTAGACATGCTTCATCTTCCTCTCCTTGAGAGGTGGTGCTCCAATTACTCGGGAAAAAGATTGCAAGAGTTCTTTTACATGAAGATTGCCAGAGTTTTTATACTTCAAAGTTGAAGTTTTCTTTCTTTCTCTTTGAGAGCGAGCACAAAGTTCAGATGGATATGCATCGTGGGCCAGAAGCCACCCGACTAACCACCAGCAAACTACATGCAGTCTAGCAAGCCCAGCATCCTTTTGTATGAGGCATATGATATCGACAACCCCATTCAGTAACTACCACGGACAGTACATACGCACTGGCTAGGGAGGAAACACTCACCTCCCCCCCCCCCCCCCCCCCCCCCTCAACATTTTTCGGTTTCATTTTGCTTTTTATTTCATTCTACCAAATATTTCAGGATTTAAGAAAGTAACAAATTTGACAAACAGTTGCAAATTTTGAAAGAGAACAGTTTGAGAAATCATAAAATTTTCGTGAATTAAAACTGTTCATTATTTTAAAAAATGTTTGGAAAATCATGAAATGTTAGCGGATACAAAAAATGTTCATAATTTTTTATTAAAAGATCGCATATTCAAGTATGTTCATTGATTTTGAGAATATGTTTGAGAATTCTAAAAAAATTTCGTGAATCTGAAAAACTATTCACGAATTCATAGAATGTTATGATTTTCTAAATGTTCATAAAATTTAAAGAATGTTTGCCACTTTCAATTATCTAAATTTTTTAAAAAAATTGAAAAAATAAATCATTGAAATGAAAAATGTTTGTCAAAACAAAACAAAAAATGTTCGTGAATTACAAACATTGTTCCCAAATTTTAGGAAAAGGTTCACCGATCTAAAAAAATGTACACAAGTTTTGAAGGAATGTTCACAATTTTAAAATTTGTTCATGAATTTAAAAATCTCAATTCCTGGAAAAATGTTTGAAATGTGAAAATAGTTCACAAGTTTAGAAGAGAATGTTCGCAAAATGAACAGGAGAACGAAAAAAGAAAGGAAGAATAAAATAAAAGAAAGAAAGAGAAACAACAAAGTAACGAAAATGAAAAGAAAAAACGAATATGAAGAAAATGAAAATGTATAAAAAGGAAAAAGAGAACCAGAAAAAAAACAAGAAAAAAGTCTTCAAGGGAGTTAAAAAAACATCCCTAACCGTTGGGAAAAAAAATCGAGAATGGGCAGTAATGTTTCCAGATAAGGTTTTTCATTAGGCTTCGCTTTAAAACCAGATTTTGTGAGGGAAGTTACAAAATCGTGGAAAAAATACGGAAATCATTGCTTGTAAATTTCAAAATGTACATAAAATATACAAACTCTTCGTGCAATCAAAAAATGTTCACAAAATTTACAACAATTGTAAATTAAAAAATAGTCATGAATTCTCAAAAAGGTTTACGAGTTCAAAAAAAGCCACAAAGTTTGAAATATGTTCATGAATTCAAAAACAGCCACGAATTGGAACTCAAAAAAAAATTCACGAAACATGAATTCAACAAATATCCATGATTCATCAATTCAACAAAATGTTCATGGATTTAAAAAAAATCAAGAACTCGTGATAAATTTTTGTACGAGTTCATAAATATTTGCAGATTGAAAAAATGTTCATGAATTAAAGAAAATTTAATAGGTTAAAATTGTTTACGAATATGAAAAATCTTATTGAATTATAAATATTTGCAAATCAAACACAAAAATTTAAAAATTATGAATTAATGGAAAAAATGATGTATGAAAAGACTGATCAATAAGCCAAAAAAATCCGGTAGTGATGAAAAGAAAAAAGAATGGTCTGAAAGACTCTCAAAACCACCAGCCTAGAAGCTTCCCAAAACCTGATTAGATGCTCACAAGAACCTTCTAAAAATGCTCGCTCTGGGCACATCCTCTTCATTAACGCGCCAGCCCGCTCAGCGGTCGCTGTTATCGAGTTACAAAATTCTGCTCACCATAAGCAATATGGCACTTGTAATTTTAAAACTTGTCACATGGAAAAGTTTACACAATTTTCGTAATTTCCATGTACCAAATAAAACATGTTTAGAATGGCATTTTTTGCTTTTTTGGTGTAGAAGACATGATAAATTTTTTTAAAATGTTTTGTAAGAGTCACGAGGCAAATTTTAGAAGTTGTCAAGTTTAAATCAACTTAACAATTATTTTTCCTGTTTTTGTCTCAGGTCACATGGCAATTCTATTTGTGACATTTCTGGATTAAAACTTGTCTCATGGCAATTCTAGATATGACAATTCACATGGCAAATTCATAATTTACACTATGGTAATTTTATTAATTAAAAATCATGGCATTTTCATTTATTAAACCATGGCAAATTTAACAATTAGAACATGGTAGTTTTGTTGTAGGTAGCATGCAGTTTTATTGTTTGCACCATGGCTTTATTAGTCAGACCACAATGGTTTCATTGTAGGTGGCATGGACTTTCATTATTAACATCATGGCATTTTATTAATTAGACCACGGTAGTTTTATATTTGTCATGGCAACTTGTATGAATAATAGTCGTCATACAAAATGGAAATTAAAACATAGTTTTTGCATAGAAATAAATATTTATTGACTTCAATTTCATAAGTATTTGGAGAAAACTTTTTCTTCTTAATTTTCCATGTGAACACTTCACATTTTCCTAAAAATTTCATGAGTTACAGAACATTTTTATCTTAAAGTTGCCATTTGAGGTAGCACCCAAGTAAAATGGGCACTTTTCAAAAGCACGAGGGGTGTGGGAAGAATTTTCGTGATAACTATAGCTAACATAAAATTAATTGCCAAGGCAACTAATAATATACACTACATTTTCCATGGTAGTATTTACTATTCAATGCGTGCCAATTTTATTAAATTTAGCATGGCAATTTTTGCCATGTCAAAACAACTTACAAATTTTGCCATGGCAAAAATATTAAAATCTTTTCCCATGATTTTATCAATTTTTAAAATCTTTGCAATGGCAATTGTCACCAACACATTTATCAATTTTGCCATGTTTTTTTTAGGAATTTAAGTTGCCATGATTTTCTATCTTTGAGTACTTTTTAACCAAGATACTTTTAACATGACAACATTATCATCATACTTAATTACCATGCTACATCTGGACAGCTGCCATCATGCAATATAAGTTTTGTCATTCTATATTTTTCGTCTGTTTTGATAGTTTTTTTTGCTTGAGTTGGCATTTTTTCCTTCGCCACCTAGAAAATGTATGTATTATTTTCATGGCAATTATACTATTTACATCATGGTAGTTTAATTATCCATAGCTTGGCAAAAAAAATTGGCATGTCATCTATTTTTTGTCATCATGACGAAACTAGAAGTTTTAACATCGAATTTTTTTTATAATCGGCGTGGCAAAAACTTGCATTAAATCATGGTAAATCTACCATTCTTTTTTTGTTGATTGTTTTTGAGATAGCTAACCACTCATTTCAAGTGGTAGTAAATCTACCAGTCTTAATATGGCTTTTTTTCAATTGTGGCAATTTTTGTGTTCCTCACTTGATTTAAATTTTTTTCTTATGAAGGAACATCGTAAAGGGGGTTGGCGAGTAGATTTTGATTGTTTGCCATGGTAACTTAAATTAAATTACTATGACAACTTAATTTACATTTGTGGGTATTTCCATGTAGGTAATTTCTTCTTTTCGTAACCATGCAAATTATCCATGCCTTTTTTACAAAACATAATTTCTCTAACTTCGTCATGTGAACAGCACAACCATTTCCCAAAATTCATCATGTTTTTACATAATTTTCCCTTACCATTTGCGATGGACTATGTCTAGATTCCGGTTTCCAACTTTATTGTATTAGACCGTTGCAATTTCCTATATGTTTATACTTTTTTTAATATTTACTACTCAAATTGTCCATCTAGGTATTTTCTACTGTAGTGCGCAATGGCAATGTCATGCAGGTTCTTCTTTTGTGTGGTGGGTTTAACCTGTGGAACATGGCAATTTTCATATATTTTACATCATGGCAATTTTATACCCAAAGAAGGACGCAAACTCTATGTTTGTGTTTTAAGTGATGTACTTTTTCGTGTTTTTTTGTTATTTCGTGCTTCATGAGTTATGCATACCTTTTCTCTTCCTTTTTACGATGGTAACTTTTATATTTTTTAGTTATAATTATTGTTTTTATTAAGGGCAACTTATAGCTAGCAAAGGCCATAAGTAAGCTTATAGTCAGGCAAGGTTGAAGACAAAAAAGGACTAGTAAAGAAGGGTACAGATCGGCTCGTATGAAACCCGATCAGCTCGTGTTGAGAGTTCCTCTTCAGCGCCCTCATCGCCGCTTAGGCTAGTTGGCACTCGAAGGCTAGTAGTAGTGGGCCGACCCAGCATCGCTCGCGACCAGCAGCATGCTCAAAAAACAGGGAGAAAAATATATTCACCGCTATTATTCTGCGAGACGTGAGACTTGAACCCGCATGCCAACATCGACGGACTTCAATAACCACTGCACGACAATTAATTTAATGTGTTCTATTCAAAAACAACGCTATTTGACCCTTGTTTTAGTCCTAGTATAAATTATTTGAAAATACAAATCTTAACTTCGAAAAGGAATTCATGAATTTTAAAAAAGATCAGCGATTTTGAAAAGAATTCACGGATTTTCAAAAAAAAGGTTCACATAATCTAAAAAATCATCAATTTTAAAAAGAAGTTCATGAATTTGAAAAAAGTTCAACCGGTATTTAAAGAAAGTTCATAATTTTTAAAAAGGTCGTCGATTTTCATTAAAAAGATCCATGATTTTGAAAAAAGTTCATCGGATCTTGGAAAAAGGTTCACGGATTTGGCTCATCATTTTTTGTCGAAAAAGTAAATAAATTTTAAAAAAAGACATTGATTTTGAAATAAACTTCTCGGATTTTCGAAGAAAGTTCACAAATTTGTATAAAGTTCACCAGATTTTGAAAAAACAAATCATAGATATGAAAAAAGTTTATTTATTTTGATTAAAAAATCTTCACCCATGTTGAAAAAAGAAACAAGAAAAAAGAAAAAATAGAAAGAAGAAAATAGGGAAAAGGATGTAACAAATCACGTCAAGGGAGTTGTGTAGTTGGCTACCGTAGCTGACACTAATTGAGGAGGCCGCTGGTTTGAATCACACCTGCTTGCAGTTTTCTTGTAGTTTAAACAAAAAAAGGATAAATGGGCTGGCCCAGTGTGGAGGGGTGTGTGCCCCGTTTGCGTCTTTTGCGGTAACAAAAAAAGGGTAAATGGGCCTGGCCAGTGCAGAGGGATGTGTGCGCCCATTTGCGAAAACCAAAGTAACGTGTGCTAAGGGCGCCGGATAGGGTTTGCGGACCACGCTCGAGGGCTGGGGGTATCGTGTAGTGAACGTTTTCATTCGCTCAAGGGCCCTTTCAAATTTGATGTTTGATGCATATTGCGGTCCTTCTACTAATGATCAGGCGGGTACATATCCTTTTACATTGCATAGGAGCAATCAGATAGTTAAGGATTGCGTAAAGAACATTGAATGTGAGTCTATAGGTTTAGTGCCGCCTTTCACATGTATGAACAGCTTCATCGGCACTTCTCCTACTTCCTCCGTTTCTAAATATAAGTCCTTTTAGAGATTTTAATAAGGGCTACACACAGATATATATAGACATATTTTAGAGTGTACATTCACTAATTTTGCTCCGTATGTAGTCCGTAGTAGAATCTTTAAAAAGACTTATACTCCCTCTGTTCCTAAATATAAGTTCTTTTAGAGATTTAAATAAAAGACTACATACAGAGCAAAATGAGTGAATCTACACTTTAAACTACGTCTATATACATCCGTATGTAGTCCATAGTGAAATATCTAGAAAGACTTATATTTATGAACGGAGGGAGTATTTAGAAATGAAGGAAGTAGCCAACTAAAATTTTAATCCCTAAGGGCATGTACAATGATTGATATAATAGTCTTATCTTAGGCCTTGCATGTAATTTATATAGATGACAATAAAAATATGTCTACAAGGGTTATATTTTATCTTATTTTTAGTAAGTAGCTATTCCTAAAAAGCAGTGAGACATTTTGTGCTAAGATATCATCTCTTAAATAAAAGAAGGCAAACCTTTTCTGTTGATTTCTCTCTTCTCCAAGTCAACATTTATCCTAGATGCCACCTCTAAAATAGCACCATCGTATATGCCCTAAAATGATACAGAATGCGATTTGATCTCTCTACATATGGAATCCAATTGTTAGTTAAGATGCGCAACTTGATACAGGACTATGTCTATGTAGCAGCATGGAGTTTTACGTTCCCTCTGATCTTTTTGGTAGAGATTCTCATCCTTATCTTCATTCCCATCGAGCTGCAGCCGTATACATGTTCACAACCATGTGAAACCTTAATACTTCCTCCGTCCAGAAATACTTGTCGGAGGAATGGTTGTATCTAATCACATTTTAGTTTTAGATGCATTCATTTTTATTCATTTTTGCATTAAATATTTCTGGACGGAGGGAGTACTAGTAGGATTGACCTGAAATTACGAAGCCAAGCCATGAATGTGTGAACAATGCGGTCGGAATCGTGGACTGCATTGAACCACGGATTTGCACCGTTTATTTCTCACGGCGCAAGTGGATACACGCGCACGTCTACCGCCCCCTGATATTCCCTTCCCTGAAAACAAAATTCGACAGGCCTTGTATTACAAAACCTGGACTTCAAGACCCGATCGGTTACCGCTCGCCCGTCCCCTCTAACAAGAGATCAGCCGATCCTAGAAAAGTCCACCCTCCACCACGGGCAACAGGATGTCGAGCACCGGCGCGGCGGGCCCGGACGCCGACGCGGCGGTCGGTGAGGGGCTGGAGCTGGCGCAGTTCGGGGCGGGCTGCTTCTGGAGCGTGGAGCTGGCGTACCAGCGGCTCCCCGGCGTGGCGCGCACGGAGGTGGGCTACTCGCAGGGGCACCTCGACGGGCCGACCTACCGCGACGTCTGCGGCGGCGGCACCGGCCACGCCGAGGTCGTGCGCGTGCACTACGACCCCAAGGAGTGCCCCTACGCCGTGCTCCTCGACGTCTTTTGGGCCAAGCACAACCCCACCACGCTCAACAAGCAGGTACGTCATGTGATGCCTCTGCCGCTGCTCTCGCCGTAAGTTGGAGCGCGTAGTGTGCCGGCCAGACCGGCGGCGGCCGTTGGGGGCTTTCCGCGCCGATCGCGTCGCCGGTGTTGCAAGGTTCAATGGACCTGGTACGGATTTGGGGGGTTGACTCATTCTCATTGATTGGTGTAATATCTGGCTTGTTAATACAGAGGAGCGGATATTCTACATCTTCGGAATGAAATGCTTTTAAGATAAAGTAGACGATTTCAATCTCAAAAGGGGATTTCTTGTGATGATATACAATGGATCATTGTATTGCCTCGGCAGATAGGAACATTCACTACACACTTTTATGCTCTGAGATTTCCGATGCATTGTCCGCATTACTGTCTCCTTTCATAAACTCTGTAAACTAATATAAGAGCGTTAGATCAAATGATATTAAACGCTCTTATATTAGTTTACAGAGGGAGTACTACTCACCATATGCACAAATTCTGAGAGTTCCCTCAAGTTGTTGATCTGAGATAGCTACAAAAATCTTCAGTGTCTTCCCGTTTGCTATGGTTTTACCGTACATGTTAGCAGCATTTGGCCTCCGCACATCGTTTACAAGCTACTCCTACTAATTAATTCCACGTTGCACGTCAGGGCAACGACGTCGGGACGCAGTACCGGTCGGGCATCTACTACTACACGGCGGAGCAGGAGCGGCAGGCGCGGGAGTCGCTGGCGGAGAAGCAGCGGGAGTGGAAGGAGAAGATCGTGACGGAGGTCCTCCCGGCGCGGAGGTTCTACCCGGCCGAGGACTACCACCAGCAGTACCTCGAGAAGGGCGGCCAGTCCGCCAAGAAGCGCTGCTCCGACCCCATCCGCTGCTACGGCTGAAAGCACCGCCCCCGTCCCCGACCGCCTAAGCTATTGGTGCTGCATTGCCATTAGCATCATACATGACACCGTCTACCTGACCGCCTAAGCTATTGGTGCTGCATTGCCATTAGCATCATACAGGACACCGTCTACCTGACTCTTCTTGTTGTTGTTACAATAAACAAACCCATGCGTGCAGCGTGTTAAGGTGAGGTCTGGCACTTTGTTTGCTCGATGATCTATACATTATTTTGGTGTTTGCACATCGCGCCGCGGCAGCACCTTCTGCCAACCTCCGCACATATCCGCATCACACACCACGCCGAGATAATCTGGATTGATATTCTGCACCCCGCCGCACCAGCTCCGTGTCATTGCGCACCACCCAGAGGCTTTTCTCGTCCACTTCGACCTTCCCGCGCATCGCGACAACGCGGTGCGGCGCGGCGTGCTCAAGATGGACGGCGGCAAGTTCTTCGTCAAGGCCTGGCATGAGGACGACCACGCGACGATCCTGAAGTAGAACCTGCATATGCGCGTTGTCATCAAAGACCTGCCGATGCAGTTCTGGTCGCTTGCCGGGGCGGAGGAGGCCCTCGGGGACATCGACCGCCTCGACTCGCGCACGCTCGAGAGGGGGCACACAAAATTTTTCGCCTGCTGGCTCTGGGTATGGGATGTAGCCCATATCCCGACGAGGCGCGCGCTCTGGGTGCTCAAGCGGGGCGCAGGCCGCACCGATGAGGTGCTCGGCTTCGCTTCGCTCGACCGCCGCGTCCCTCCGCCTCCTGGTGCGCACCGCTAACGACCTCCTCTTGCAGGTCGACTTGGTGGAGGATTGGACCCCGCTCTCGCCATGCTCGTCGCACTCGGGGCATAGCGAGCTCTCTTCCTCCTACGACGAGGACGACCTCCAGCTGCCGCACATCTAGTCAGGAACGTGGGTGGCGCATGTGGAGGACGGTCAAGGCCCGGGGCGTCGCTCTGCACCGCGCGGACCGGTCGCAGGGTGCGGCGGCCCCATCCTCGGGCTTCCAAGGCGTGATCAAGAAGACGGCGACAGCAGCGGCGGCTAGGGCCGGTCCTGGAGGGACTGGCTGCTCGGGCGCGGATGCCACGCCAAGGAGAGCAGCGCGGACGTGGTTGCCGGGGCGCACCGCCGCCGCAGCCGCATCTCGGTTGGGAGGCGCGACGCGAAAGAATGCGCGGCCATCGTGGGGGCCTACGGGGCAGCCGTCTCAGCCACGCTGCGAGTCACTCCTCCGCTTCTGCTCCGTCAAGCTCCACCGCCTCCAGCACCAGCAACAGAAGACCCAGTTGCTCGCTTCTTCAGCTTCTCCGACTTCGGTCGTGTGCTCTCCCCTCCGCCGCGCACGGACTGCATGCAACTTGAGATGGAAAACGCCATGATCGAGGCCCTGCAGACCCCGCTGGCGTTTGAAGATGGTGGCCTCTCCCCACCTCATCAGCCTCCCGCCGTGCAAGATATGGACAGCCCCGAGATGATCCCATGCCTGCTCCCATGCATCACCTCCCCAACGGTGGCCACTGCAGGCTTCCAGCTGTCAGCGGTGACGAAGCGCGTGGGCACGATCCAGATCAGTGAAGGAGGCGGCTCGGAGTTGTTTGCGCATGTCCCCCCGCCCATCATCAGCCCGGCTCGCCCACGCCCCTCTGCGCCACCAAAGTCCAGGGCCACCTCGGCACCTTCTCGCCGTAGTGCTCGCCAGGGTGCAGCAGCAAACCCGATGCCAGTGGCTCAACGGGCGGTGCTTCGCCTGGTGCAGGAGTTGGGCGCGCTCGGGCCAAAGGACATGATGACCCCAAAGGTGGCGACAGTGCTCATGAAGCGGTTCTAGGAGCCTTTGTCTGACGGAGACATCGCTGCCATCGCCAAGCTCACTGGGCTGGATCAAGCTGCACTCAAGATTGCTGCTGGCATGGCCGGGATCGCCGGCGCCGATGAGTCTCTCCATGTTTGATCATGTTAGTTAGGTCTTCGATTAGTCTCCGTCGTCAGCTGGTCTTAAAACAGCTTGAGTTATGGTATGTGGCGAGATCGACGACGATGGGTTTTTGTGCCCGTTGGTGGCCGTCGTCGCCCCCGGCATGTTGTAAGGTGTAGTGCATCATCTTCATTAGATGTGATCGACGGAGAATGCCATGGTGTTTAGATGTGTGACAACGATCCAATCTTCATGCCATGGAACGTACGGGGTTTGAACTGCCCGACGAAGCGCACAACCATCAGAGAAGTTGATCAGGCAAACCACGTAGCAGTTTTAGCGTTGCAGGAAACTAAGGTGGAGGTTTGGACAGCCAATGTAGCGACGGAGGTAGGCAGCGCAAATCTTCAAGGGTGCATGGTGCTGCCGGCGCACGGGACGAGAGGCGGCGTGGCGATCTTCTGGGATAAGCAAATCCTCAACGTAGTTTCGCATCATCTAGGTGGGTTTTCCATCACGGTTAGGGTAGAACCACTGCTTGCGGGTGAGCCTTTCTGGCTCATCACGGTCTACGGGCCAATGGACGACGCGCAGAAAGATGGTTTCCTCGTCGAGCTTGCTTCCGCTGCTCCGCCGACGGGTGAGCGCTGGTTGATCAACGGGGACTTCAACAAGATCGACCAAGCGTGCGACAAGAGCAATAACAACATTAACATGAGGATGATGGAAAAATTCAGAAGAGGCCTAGGCTGGGCAGGGCTGAAGGAGCTAAAATGCAGGAACAGAAGTTCACATGGAGCAACAAAAGGGAGGAACCAACACTCTGCAGTATAGACAAGTATTTCCGCAATGACTCGTGGGATTTGTTGCATCAAGACTACATGCTGATGGCGGCCTCAACTTGTTTCTCCGACCATTGCCCATTGATCCTGGCAAAGGCATCCACGCCCATCAGAAAAGGGAGGTTCAGATTTGAGAACTTTTGGCCCAAATTTCCACACTTCTATGAAACAGTTTTGAGAGCTTGGCAACGACCTGTCCCGCACGACCGCCCCTTTGCGAGGATGAAGAGAAGATTGGCAAGAGTGGCCACTGATCTTAGGATTTGGAGTAAGGCAACATTTGACAAGGCTAGGCTACAGCTGCACATTGCAAACGAAGTGATCTTAAAGCTTGATATGGCGCAAGAGCACCGAGCCCTCTCGGCTACTGAGATAAATATAAGGCGATCTCTGAAACAAAAAGTGCTCGGGCTGGCTGAAATAGAGAGAGCGAGAAAACGTCAGGCCTCCAGGGTGAGCTGGCTTCGGGCAGGTGATGCCAGCACGAGGGTCTTCCATGCCAAAATGCAAGCGCGCCGAAGAAAGAATTTCATCCATGCAATCAGTAGCAGCAACAGAGTGGTGGTTGATCATCATGAGAAGGAGAAGCTCATCTTCGATCACTTCTCTGAAGCCCTGGGTCGAAGCAAACAAAGACGCTGCACCCTGAACTCGGACATGCTAAACGTCCCAGCTGTGACCTCATCGGAGCTTGACGACCTGTTCACCATGGCCGAGGTTTGGGCGGCGATACTAGCCTCCCCCATGGAAAAGGCACCGGGCCTGGACGGTTTCACAGGGCAGTTTTATCGCTCTTGCTGGCCGATTATCAAGGAGGAGGTCATGGCTATCTTTGACAAGTTTTATCAGATGGCTGGGAGCAACTTCGCTAAGCTTAACTATGCACTCATTGCCCTCCTGCCGAAAAAGTGGTGTGTCAGAGATCAACCACTACAGGCCCATCAGTCTGATTCACTCCATGGCTAAGCTTATCTCCAAGGTCCTCACAATTACGCTATCCACTGCGCCGAATGGAATCATCTCACTAGCACAAACGACTTTTCAGAGAGGAAAATGCATACATGACAATTTTCAGTATGTGCAAGGATGTGTCAGGATGCTTCATAGAGAAAAAAAGCAGGCCCTGCTCTTCAAGCTAGATTTTGCTCGAGCTTTCGACTCTGTATCCTGGGCATACCTGATCGAGCTGCTGCAGCGCATGGGGTTCTCTCAGCGATGACGAAATTGGATAGCCCTGCTCCTCTCCACTGCATCCTCCTCTTGTCTGCTGAACGGATTGCCGGGGCCAAGTTTCTTCCACGCCCGCGGGCTCCGGCAGGGAGACCCGCTCTCGCCGCTGGTCTTCATCCTTGCGATCGATCCTCTTTATCTCCTTATAGACACCGCCACATCAATAGATCTCCTTGCACCACTTCCTGGGCGGGGAGCAAGCATGCAGGTGAGTCTATATGCCGACGATGCAGTAATCTTCGCCAACCCAATCAAAGAAGAGGTTGACAACCTGTTGGAGCTGCTGCACTCTTTTGGAGAGGCGACGGGACTCAAGTTAAATCAAAGCAAATCTTCAGTGATCCCGATGAACTCCGACGGCGATCTGCTGACGGAGGTTTTACTGGGTTTTGGGGGATCGATCGCTAGCTTCCCCACAACATACTTGGGATTGCCAATATCCCCTAAAAGGATGAGGCTGGTCCACTACCAATTCCTCATTGATCGAGTGAGATCACGTCTCGCGGGATGGAAGGGCAAGCTTATGTCTCTGGCAGGTCGGCGCGTTCTGGTGCGTGCGGTGTTCTTGGCGCTGCCTACTTTTGCACTGACAGTTCTCAAGGTGCCGAAGAAGATCCTGAAAGAGATCGACAAGGCACTGCATCGTTTCCTGTGGGCTCAAGACGACGCGCTGACCGGCAGCAAGTGCAAGGTGGCTTGGAGCATAGTGTGCTCTCCGACGGAGAAGGGCGGGCCAGGGATACCCGATGTGCAATGTTTTGGTTCTGCTCTTTGTCTGCGCTAGCTGTGGTTATCCTGGCAACAGCCGGTGAGGCCTTGGGCTGTCTTCCCATTGCCATGCGACAAGCTGGACATAGAGCTCTTCGCCAAAGCAACAGCGGTCTCGATCGGCGACGGCCAAAATGCAGGGTTTTGGACATGCCCCTGGCTTGATGATTCCCCGCTAAGTGAATCTTTCCCAAGCCTATTCAAGCACTCATGGCGCAAAAATCGGACGATGGCAGCTGCGCTCGAAAGCGACCAATGGATCAAGGATCTTCGCCACGGTGACACAACATCCATCATTGTTGAATTCTTGCACCTCTGGCGGCGGCTCTGAAAGAGCAATCATGCCCTTAATCATATTTTGATGTTGATGACAACACATATGCTCGGGACTAATCATGTTTATCAAGTATATCTCAGGATTATGTTCTAAAGACCGTGTGCATGGATCATTACTAGGGACAAAAGCATATAACTCAAGAATGGAGATACAAGATGTTGACTTCATTTATGGTTTGTTCTTGAGTATAGGGATTCCGCACTATTAAGAGGTGATCGATGGATCTGTGAAAATCTTGCTCAAAACTTGCTATCTATATACCTTGCTTTCGGACGTCCGGTGTTCTATGGACGTCCGGTCCTTCCTGATTGCCCGGACGTCCGGACACTTCCGGACGTCCGACACTTCCACAACAGAAACACTTTTACGGATGTCCGGAACCCTCCGGACTTCCGACACTTCCACAACAGAAACATTTTTACGGATGTCCGGAACCCTCCGGACGTCCGACACTTTCACATCAGAAGCATTCGTACGGATGTCCGACTCCGGTCGGGCGTCCGTATCCTGTACACTGGATTGTGGGTCACACTTTTCACAGCGGCCGGTCGTCCGATGACTGTCGGGCGTCCGGACCCATTTGGGCCTCCGGACGTCCGACGTTCTCCGGACGTCCGGCCATCCTGTACCCCAAACGGTCACTTTTTCCCACCTCCTATATATACACCCTTCCCTCCCACGGGATGGGGTTGACCATTCACTTTGAGCCTCACAAGAACACTCCTCACTCTCTCTCTCTCATTCATCCACACTAAATCCTAGATTCCCAAGTGTTCTAGGAGCATTTTGAGAGAAGTTCTCCAATCAAGTGATAGATCCACTTCTTCCCTTTCTTTGCACCAAAGGAATTCGTGATTTGAGCAAGTCTTGAGCAAATCCCCATCGATCTTGTTACTCTTGGAGGTTGGAGACTCCTAGGCGGTAGGAGTATTTCGGAGAGGAATCGACCTTTGTGATTACCCCCGGATAAGTTTGTGAGGGTTTGGAGACCACCCCAAGGTCTACCACTAGTGGTTGAGAAACGCCTTCGTGGTGTTGTCTCAAAGGGAGAATAGGGTGAGCCTTCGTGGCGTTGGTGTGCCTTCGTGGTAACACCCACCTCTCTAACGGTGACTAGCTTCCCTCCAAGGAAGTGAACATCGGCATACATCCTCGTCTCCTGGAGTTGCGGTTATTCCTAACCCTAACTCTCTACTTGTGGTTACTTGTCTTGTTTGCACTTACTTACATCATATTGTGCTTGCTTACTTATATGCTTGTGTTACTTGCCTAGTACTTAGTACTTACTAGCAATTGTTAGGCTCACCTTCATATTCCGCATTATTGCCTAAAATTGCTAAGTAATAATTAAAATTTGTAATTGTACCTATTCACCCCCCTCTAGGTCCATCTCGATCCTTTTCAATTGGTATCAGAGCCTCGTGCTCTATTCTTGTGGCTTAACCGCCCTAGAGCGAGATGAACCCAGATGGGACTCCCCTAGTTGTAGATCCTAAGGATAAGGGCGAGGCTTCCTCTGAAGTCAAGTCCTTTACGTCAGAGGATCTAGAACGGGCCCTTGCGAAGCAAAAAGAGGAACATGATGCTTCTCTTGAGGCCTTGGTCCAAATGAGATTAGCCACGTTGTCCACGGTGCTTGCACCACTCTCGGGTGGTGCTGCTTTGAGGCCAACTGTGCCTACTCCATCACTTGGTCAACAACCTCCTAGCAATGAACACGCTAGTGTTCCTTGGCTTTATGCAAGACCTCAAGTTGAGAAACCAAGATATAACCCTCAAGGCAAACCTCCTTTACTAAGTGCCACTTCCGATTTTGCCTTGTGGAGAGTTGCTATGCAGGATCATCTTCGACATGGAAACGATGAGATGCTGGAGATCCTGGAGTATGGCTATCATGTGGTTGATCCAAAGAACCCCACACCAAGAGAAATATATGACAAGAACCTCAATGACACTGCAATCATGTGTATAAGGAGAGGCATGGATGAAAAGCAAAGGAGACCGTTCATACACATCACAAGTGCAAGGAACTATGGGAAAGTATTATACGATCCAAGACTGGCACCTCTACCCTCCGGAGTGCTCAATATGAAATTGCCAAGGGGCAATTGCAAAACTTTTGTATGGAGAAAGGTGAGACCCCCAATCAACTCCATGAGCGCCTCATGACTCTCACTGCCGATATTGAGTCATGTGAGTGTGACAAGACACAAGATGGATTCAACATGACTAAAAGATTCCTTGTGGATAAATTGCTTCATGCTCTTGCTCCATATCACCATCAAATGGTGTGGGACATAAGACAACACCATACCTTCAAGGAAATGACTACATATGATATCATATCCACCTTTCAACTATTTGAAGAGTCAAAAGCTAATGCCACAAAACATCTTGCCATGCATGGTTCCCCATCATCAAAGGTCAATCTTGCATTGAAGGCCAAGCATGTATGTGAAGATGAGCAAAGTGAAGAAGAAGAAGAAGATGATGATGATGACGAAGATGGTGATGAGATTGAATCCGACGAGGGCCCTTCATATGAAGACATGGCTCTTTTTGTCAAGAAGTTTAGCGCGGGAAAATTCAAGGGAAGATTCCAAAAGAAGAAAGTAAGAAAATGCTACAACTGTAAGGAAACCAATCACTTCTTAAATGAGTGCCCTTATGAGAAGAGAGAAGATAAACCAAGGTTTCCCAAGACCTTTCCTAAGAAGAAATTGCCAAATCCTTTGAACTCCAAGCTCAAGAACAGAGATGGGAAAGCAATGGTTGCTCAAGAAGAATCCGATCCGGATGATGTTAGTGGTGTTGCCAGAGTTGCTCAAGATTCTCAAAACACATTGAGACTAGTCAATAAGAGTGGTGAAGTTGTCACCTACAACTACATGAAGGATTACAAGGGCAACGCTCACAAGTGCCTCATGGCGAAGGCCGTGGTAGAAGATGGAGAGGATCAACACTCTCCTGACAAGGTCAAGGTAACCCCACGATCAAACCCTCCTCTTTTCACTCCTCCTACTCCTAGTGATGAGTATCTTGATGCGGAGGATAGCTATGAGGATGATGATCTAAATGACCCTATGCTTGCTAAACTTAATAAGTTCATGTGTTCCCTCAAAGGAAAGATGCTCACTATGTTTCATATGCTTATGGAGATGGTGAGTAAGCACACCATCACCATTAAGGAACTCGAAACCCTCGTCACCGAGGAAAAGGAAAAATGTGAAACCCTTGAGCGGAAAGTCCAATATGAGGAAACACGAAATGATGAACTATGCTTAAAAATTGGCGCAAATATTGATGTTCACACTAAAGATCTTGCCTCCTTGAAAAAGGCTATTGGCTCTTGTGAAGAGTTGATGAATGATAAAAGTAAGCTTGCGAAGTCTCATGCTTCTCTCTCTAAGGATTGTGAGCTTCTATCCATGTCCCTCAAGACTAAGGAAGAAGAGCTCACCCTTCTTACAAAGAGTTTTGAGACGCTCAAACTTACTTATCTTGAAACTCTAGCTAAGGCTTACTCGTCTCCTATTATAAATGTTGATGCTTGTTCTACTAACTCTAGTAGTGATCTAGCATCTATTCTTGAGGAGAATCGTTTTCTCAAGGCTCAAATTGAGAAAGGGCTCATGACATGTGCTCAAGGGCAAAAGAACCTTGATGAGGTGTTGAGCCAACACAATGAAGTGTTCGCCAAAGAGGGACTCGGGTTTGACCCAAGCACAAGCAAGAAGAAGACATCCTCTCAAAAGTGCACCACCCCTTTAAAAGAAACTTTTGTACGAGAAGGACACAAGGAGAAAGGTAAGGTTGCTAGTGGGAAGGCCACAAGGGGCATGCCCACTCTCAACAAGCCAAAATAGTTCATGCCTCCATCCTATGTACTTCGTAAGACTAAGGATGGAGAAGTTTATGCAAAGTTTGTTGGTCCTCGAAATGCATTTCGGTTTTATGCTATTTGGGTCCCTAAGACCCTTGTGACTAACTTGAGAGGTCCCATTGCAAAATGGGTGCCTCTAACCAAGTAATAATTGTGTGTAGGTTGGCTTCTCCGGTGGAGTGAAATGGGTGATTGATAGTGGATGTACAAATCATATGACTGGAGATAGCAAATTACTCTACGATTTCATGGAAGCTATTCAACCATTCATGAGCATTATGTTTGGTGGAGGTTCAAAAGGACAGGTACTCGGATTGGGCAAGGTGGCTATCACCAACAACATGTCTCTTGCAAATGTTATGCTTGTCCAATCCCTTAAATATCACTTGCTCTCTGTTCGCCAATTGGCTTCTGTTGGTTATGAAACACTTTTTGGACTAACGGATGTGAAAGTCTTTAAGAGAGATACTCTCGAAGTGGCCTTTGTTGGAGAGTTGGATGGCAACCTTTACACGGTTGATTTCTCAAAAGAGAGCACATTCCATGCAACTTGTCTAATGGCCAAGGCTGACAAGGGGTGGCTATGGCATCACCGGCTAGCCCATGTCGGCATGAGAAATCTTCAAGATCTCTTAAAGGGGAATCACATCCTTGGACTAATGTCGCATCCCTAGCTACTGGTAATGCACTAGGCTAGACCTCTTGCTGCATCATGTCAAAATTCAAATGAAATTTGAATTGAGGAATTTTCAAAGCCTCAGAAACCTCTAAAAATAACCAACAATTAAATCTTCTCAAATATGTCCAAGAAAATGTTCCTGATATCCTCTGGAAATATTGGCAAGAGGTAAAATCCAAACCAATAATTTTGGTGTCTCAGAAACATTTAATTTGGGCATTTGAATTAAAGCAATAATTATTTGAATTGGATTTATATCTACTATTAAATAAATATAGGTCCAATAATTCTGAAATATTTTTGTGGAGCATTGTCTTAATTCTTTTAGCTCCTAAAAATATTGTCAGAAGCAAAATAAATTGAATTGGTTTCAAAACCAAATTCAAAACAAACCTGCAAAATAGAAAACAGAGTTAAAACAAAACAGAGAACAAAAAAAATAAAAAGAGCAAAGCCTACCTGGCCTTACCGTGCAGCCCACCAGAGCCGGCCCAGCTCCTGTGCTGGTCCAGCACTGTGCGGCCCAGCCCACCTCCTCCCTCTTGTCCTCTTCCTCCTCTGCCAGGAGGACGAACAAAGGCGAGGCGTGGCGCGGGTCGACGCCGGCCACCTCCTGCTTCGCGCTGGAGGCCTCCCCTTCGAGCCTATCCATGCGTGGAGACGCCACGCAGCCGCCCGGAGTCGTCCAGCCCTCCCTCTCTTCCCCTGGACCCCGTTCCCTCCTCTGCTTCCCTCCCGCGCACACCACCGAGCGGAGCTCGTCGCCACCGACGCCGTTCGCCGCGGCCACCATCCCCCTCTCGCCTCCCCGACGCCTCCCAGAGCTCCGCAGTGCCCCCCTCGACCTCCTCGACGTCTCACGCGACCAGAAGGGCCCCGAGCAGCCGCCATCGTCATCATCCCCAAGCTGCGGCCCCGGCGCCGTTCTCCGTCGAATTCGGCCACTCCGGCGCGCCCCCGAGCTCACTGACCCTCCCTACAGCTCCGTGGTGAGCCTCCGTGCAGAACCCCTCTCTCTCCCCTCGCGTTTGCGAGCTCTAGGCCATAGCTCCGCCGCGGCCGAAGCTCGCCGCCGCCGTGCCTCGTCGCCGTCGTGGCCAGAGCCACTGGAGCTCCCACCTGAGTGCACCATCGTGCTCAGCACGATCACATGAACCCGTAGACACCCACAACGCCCCCTCCCGTGCTCTGTAACACCACCCCGAGTTTGCCCAAGCTCCGGCCGCCGCAAAAGAGCTCGCCGCCGGCAGCTCCGGCCACCCCAGCACCTGTCACCGCCACCACTAGATGCGCGCCACTGCGCGCGTTCGAATGCAACAAACCACGGCCAAAATGATGCCATGTGGCTCATTTCCGAGCCCTCCGCCGCGCCTGTTGCCACCGGCGACGAGCCGCCGGCGGGTTAGGACCTGCTGACCAGAGGTTTGACCCCCCTGGGTCGATGACAGGTGGGGCCAGCCCCCCTGTTAATTAGTTAGTTTATTTTAATTAATTACCCCCCCCTGCGGACACTGACATGTGGGCCCTAGTGTCCTAATCCTTAATTAAACTAAAATAAACCCCCCCTGACGCTGACCAGTGGGCCCGACCCCCCCCCTAACCTTTTAATTAAACTAAATAAACCCCTGTTAACCCCCTGTCACTGACGTGTGGGTCCCACACGTCAGGTTTGACCCTGACCGACCCCTGTTGACCTGCTGACGTCATCATGACGTCAGGCTGATGCAGTAATTGTTTTCTGGAGTTTTAAATAAATCAGAAATGATTTATTAAATTCAGAAAATAACTAAAACTTCAATAAATCATAGAAAATTAACCGTAACTCCAAATTAAATAAATTATATATGAAAAATTATCAGAAAAATTCAAGGAATCCATCTGTACCATTTTCATGCATGTTAGAACAACTTATAGCTGCTGTTTAGCACAAATCAATTAAAGGGCATTTAAATAATCACATATGGAATTTGAATTTGAATTTTGTATTCAAACCAACTTCATTTAATCTGTTGCTAGTTGCATTAGCCCAAAACACATTCATTTTGCCATGTCATGATCATGCATCATATTGTGCATTGCATTGATTGTGTTCCTTTCTGTGTTGCCGGTATTTGTCCCCTCTCGATAGACGTGATACCGATGATGTGATCGTTGACACTGATGAAGACTCAATGTTACCTTCAGAAGTGCCAGGCAAGCAAAACCCCCTTGTTCATTCCGATAAAATCCCACTCTCTCGCTCCTGCTCTCTTTTACTGCATTAGGACAACAACGACATGTTTGATGCTTGCTGCGGTAGCTGAACCCCTTTATCCTCTGCATGACCTGTCATTGCCACAGTAAATAGATGAAACCCACTAGCATGAGTAGGAGTTGTTTGAGCCCTATTGTGCCTACTCATTCATGCTTGTTTGTCATGCCTGCTACTGCTTAGAGTTGAGTCAGGTCTGATTCATCGGGGATGAATCAGAGGCGTGTGAACATGTCCTACTGTGTGTGAGCTAAGTGTGTGAACACGATTTGGTAAAGGTAGCGGTGAGAGGCCATGTAGGAGTACATGGTGGGTTGTCTCATTGCAGTCGTCCTCAGGAACTGAGTTCTGTGCCTGTGATCCATGAACAGCTACTACCACACATTGGGATCCTTAATTGACTCTCTCGACTTATTAATCAACATGATCTCTGTCCAGGAGTTGCAACTAGTTTCTGGTGTTTGTAGGTAGTGTTAGTAGTCTACCAAGTGGCACCCGGTACAGGTGGGCTTGGGACAGACTAGGCACAGTGGCCCGGTGTACCAAGTGGCACCCGGTTGGTGGGCTTGGGAACCCTGCACACATCGTTTGGGGCCGTAAGCGACACCCCGGCCGGATCTCCTTGCGGATGGAACCCGAATAGGCGATAAACCTGGACTAGAGACTTGTTCGGTTAGTCAGGTCGTGGCCGACTCCCTCGCCCGGCTTCCGCTTGAAGGTTGCCGAGGTACATGACGTGTACAGGGCGGTAAGTGGCGAGAGCGTGTGTGAAGAAGTACACCCCTGCAGGGTTAACATCATCTATTCGAATAGCCGGATTCCTCGGATATGGAAACTTGGACCCCTTGTACAGTTCATAGACAAGTGAAAGTGGATACTCTAAAATACGCAAGATAAGCGTGAGTGCTATGGATGGCGTTCTCGTAGGGAGACGGAAGCGGATCCATAGTGGTGTATTGATATGGTGAATATGTGGACTCGTGTGCGCCACCTCAAAAGAGTTACATTGCAGTCGTAGTTCAGGATAGCCACTGAGTCAAAGCTGGCTTGCTGCAGTCAAACCCTACCATCCCCTTTGTTGATAATGATGCATATGTAGATAGTTCTGATGTAAGTCTTGCTGGGTACATTTGTACTCACGTTTGCCTATTTTATGTTTTTGCAGAGAGACTTCAGTCTCACTAGTAGTTCCATGTGGACTTCGATGTTTAGCTTGATACCTCAGCTACGATCCTGTGCCCTCGGCAGGATCTGATAGATAGTCAGGCTTCTCAGCCTTTTTCATTTATAGATGTCTGTACTCAGACATGATAGCTTCCGCTTGTGCTTTGACTTGTATGCTCTGATTGTTGGGTCGTGAGACCCATGTTTGTAATATCTCGCTCCTCGGAGCCTATTGATTAAAATACTTGAGTCGTAGAGTCATGTTGTGATGCCATGTTGTGTTGCACATATCGAGCATATTGTGTGTATGTTATTGAAATGCTTGGTATGTGTGGGATCTGACCATCTAGTTGTTTATCTTTAGTAGCCTCTCTTACCGGGAAATGTCTCCTAGTGTTTCCACTGAGCCATGGTAGCTTGCTACTGCTCCGGAACACTTAGGCTGGCCGGCATGTGTCCTTCTTCGTTCCTGTGTCTGTCCCTTCGGGGAAATGTCACGCTTTGAGTACCGGAGTCCTGTTAGCCCGCTACAGCCCGGTTTACCGGAGTCCTGCTAGCCCAGTGCTACAGCCCGGACCCACTTGCTGATGACCGACACGTTCGAAGCTGGGTCATGGATGCCTGTCCCTGTAAGTTTGTGCCACTTTGGGTTTACGACTAGTCATGTCAGCCCGGGCTCCTTATCATATGGATGCTAGCGACACTATCATATACGTGAGCCAAAAGGCGCAAACGGTCCCGGGCAAAGGTAAGGCGACACCCGTGGGGATACCGTGCGTGAGGCCGCAAAGTGATATGAGGTGTTACCGGCTAGATCGATGTGACATCGAGTCGGGGTCCTGACAGCGTTGGTATCAGAGCTTGACTGCCTGTAGGTTTACCAAGCCAAACTAGTCGAAGTTGAGTCTAGAAATTCTTTAGTTATATAAGGGAATTGATTGTGGGATGGAACGTAAGGCTCTTTTTACTCCTTATACCTCATGGCCTTCTGATCTGAGTCATCATCTTCTCTTCTACGGGGATTAAGAACTAGGCTATCTCTTCTTTCTATCAGGATCACGTGTTACTAATCTGCAGACTTGTAGGATTGATGGTTCTAAGCTTGAGTTCAGTTTCTACTTCCGTATGCTAATTGTTGATCTCGAAACCTTGATATTGTGCTTCTGAGTGGTTATGCCACCATTTTTGTGAATGTCTCAAATCTTTTCTGAGCATTTACAGCTGTTATGCTGTCCGAGTCATTCCAGGTTTCTAAATAGTCTGATGCATTTGCAAAATTCTTTTTCCTCTGGTTTCGATGCTCCTTCATGCCAGCTCAATCACACTAATTGTTGAGTTGAGGTATTCTACTGCCTCGACCTTTATGTTGGAATAATTATTATGACCCTAGGTGTCTCAGGGGATCATCTAGTAGTCTAGCCATGATTTATGTTCCAGTGTGATGACTCTGGCCGTCATTATCGAAAGCATCCCGTGATGCCATTTAGTAGTAGGTATTCTATCCCTGGGTTTTGAACCCGAGATTCACCCTACTTGCTTCATGTTGATAGTTTTGCTCGTTCCTTTAGGTTATTAGTAACCTTGCATTAGTCCTCGAGGTCCGTGGTATTTCCTTCTTCCAAATACCATGAACCATTATGGCAGAAGTTTGTTGGATCAAAAGATCACAACAGGCCCTCTATGAGCTCTCCATGCTATATTGTGACTCTGCCAGCTCAACCTTTCTGCATGGGTTATCCGGAAGAATTATGTTGAACTTTGTTCGGCATACCAACCCATGTATCCACAACCCAGAAAGTTATATGTTCTTTTGAGTTGTCTCTCTTTAGTTGCATTCTGACCCTCGTCTATCAATTGATAGTCAAGAGTATGCGTGCGTTCATCTATCGATGCCTATCACTCTTGTGGTCCGTCAAGCCATTCTATCGCAGAATGACTAGGAGAAACAAGCTCCAGTACCTCTTCCATATCCAGGATTGGGTCAAAGTAGTTGTATTCCGCAGATCAAATGCCAATCCAGCTTTTGGTTCTGTTCCACCTTGGAGTATTAACCCCTTTATGTCAGAATTGTCATGAGAACTGCACCAACTCTCATGAATTTTGATGTAGTAATACTTCTTACCATCATTAGTCATTCCTCGGCCATCGTGTTGATGCAACCGGAATACCGACAAATGATTTGTGATGTGTGAAATCCATACTCCCAGCAACCTCGTTGTTTGGTAGTTAAAGGACAATAATTTCATTCTTAGTGTGTTGGTTATTGAATCATCATTCTAAGATTGATCGTGCTACCTAGTCCATTCTCCTGGTTCACTCCTCGATCGATGAGTTAGGATCATTTCAAATCTTTGCTCTATTGATCATATCGTCTTGCCCTGAAAAGCGAGATTGTTCTCGAGCTTAGTAACATACCGGTGGTTCGTGAATTTCTGAATATCTTCTCAGAAGTATTACCAGGTTGTCACCTAACCGCTGTGTTGAGCTCGTGATCAAGTTGGTTTCTTGTGAACCACCCTTCTCCAAGAATCTGTGTTGGATATCCCTGAGCTAGTTGGTTAAGCTAGACAACAACTTGGAGAGTTGGAAGATAAAAGCTTGTCTGACTTAGTTCGTTCCAAAGGGATATTCTTGTGTAGTGTGTGTTGAAGAAAGATGATATCTTCATCGATTGGTCCCTGTGATCACTTGCTGGACCTATTGTCTTATCAATCCTTTGATTTGAGTGTGGGCTATCGTCAAATCAAATCAATACCAATGATGCTCGTAATGTTGTCTTGTTCGTGGTTGATCCCTCGAGCATACACCATTACATCTTTGGCCTGACCAATGCTATCACTTGTTCACTTAACTATGGAATTCCTTTTAAAAGGAAACCCAGATGAATTGTTGTTGATCCCATTGACAACATCCTTGTCTTCTCCATAATTTTGCTGAACTTTAAGCTAGTGTTGGAAACTTCGGAAAGCATTTGTTCATGCTAGCTCATGAAGCACATGTTTGGATGAAAGAAGTGACTTACTTTTATACATGTGCATCTGATGCAAGTTGTCGCCGTGAATTTGAGAAAGTTAGTTTTGCTTCCTCTGGAATCATCCCAAGTCAGTCATGCATACGTGCGAAGTATTCTGTGGTCTGGAGATTTGCAACCTCCACTCTATATGTATATCCTAGCACACCAAGCCACTGATTGAGTTGTTCAAAGATAAAGGAGTCTGTCCAAGGTGAACTCTTTGGACTTCCACGCGTGGAGACTTCAATGTCATTAATGATGGTTTCCCCTCCTGAACTCGGTAGTGTTTTATTATAAGACTACCTTGTGATCATGCTTGTCTGGGACAACGTGTTCACATGTTTGTAGCAGAACCAGCTCATGTTTTGGAGCTTGCTATCGTAGTTCATCTCCCGAGAATCCCGCAACGTTATCTCATCGATTTGTGTTGCAAACTTTCATTTCTCTTCCTAGACTCGATGAGTCTGGAATATCCTGACACCAACCAGATCTGAATCTCAGGCAGATATGATGGGTTGGAACATTTCCCAAGAACTATAATATCGGTCCCTCGGAAACCGGTAAAGTGGATGTCGTGGTCAACACACCCTACCGGAAGACCTATTATTGCAGTATCTTGATTGAAGAAGTTGGCCACCTCCCCATAGGGATTTCGTAGGATTACTCCCTAGTTGCCCCTATGGATTTTGAGATCCCGAAGTCCGACCTTTTTACTTGATGTTCTAGATATCAAACCATATCTATGGGTGTATTACGCTAGCACATCAAGGAGAACATTAGAAGCAGAGTGCTAAATGTCTCTCGGTCGATCATCCAGATTTTGTTTCCTTGGCCTCGCTAGGGTGAAATCTGAGTTGATGTTATCTTCCTATGCATCTGCATCGTCCATCGTTGTTCATCATGGTGGTATGTTGTGTTGCCAGGATTCTTGACACGGATGTTGGTAAAACCTTGATGAATATGGAAATGCTCAAGTTCTTGAGAGCACGCACAAGCGCTACGTGTTATCATCGGCACTAACTGGGTTTGCTCTCAGTTTCCTCGGCAATGCTATGATCTTTTCAAACATAGAATTCACTCTCTGTTGTTGGGTTCTTCCCCAGTTACCAGAATCATTCCAGCATTTGCATTTTGTTCCCAGCTTGCACCACCAATGTGCCATTCTACCACGGGTCTCTTCCATCTCCGGTGGTAAGCAAATTCATCCATTGCGTTGTCTTCAACAAGGTAATCCACATCATCCATTCTGGCCGAGTATGCCATTCTACCGACCCCCGCCAATCGATTGCTGTGATTTGCCTTAGACTGATATAGAGAGTCTCAATGATCTCTATATCAAAGGTAATTCTTTTTGCCACTTAAGAGGGATATATATCTACGAGTCACCATCCCTAAGGTGCATCATTATGGTGTCATGTCAACTCAACTCCTCGCTACGTGGACAATCGTTTACCACCTTCTTAAGTGAGAAATTGTTGTCCACCTAGTGAACCTTCGTCATCCGTTTCTTTCCACCCCTCTTGATGTGTATCTCGTGTCTCAACCCGAGAGATGATCTTATGTCTCATTCCGTGAGTTGTTCGATCTTCGAGAAGATCGACCCTTCTAGAGTCTCCTTCTTCCCTCCATGTCATGTTGGCAGGATTTCTCAAAACAAGACATCAAGACAATGATGGTGAATGAATCAACGTTCAATAAAATTGCACCCTGGATCGTGAAGATTATACTAGTTGCGTTTTCCCTTCACCTTACCTTACGCTTGAATCTCGAGACGAGATTCTTGTTTAGTGGGGGTGAGTTGTCACATCCCTAGCTACTGGTAATGCACTAGGCTAGACCTCTTGCTGCATCATGTCTAAATTCAAATGAAATTTGAATTGAGGAATTTTCAAAGCCTCAGAAACCTCTAAAAATAACCAACAATTAAATCTTCTCAAATATGTCCAAGAAAATGTTCCTGATATCCTCTGGAAATATTGGCAAGAGGTAAAATCCAAACCAATAATTTTGGTGTCTCAGAAACATTTAATTTGGGCATTTGAATTAAAGCAATAATTATTTGAATTGGATTTATATCTACTATTAAATAAATATAGGTCCAATAATTCTGAAATATTTTTGTGGAGCATTGTCTTAATTCTTTTAGCTCCTAAAAATATTGTCAGAAGCAAAATAAATTGAATTGGTTTCAAAACCAAATTCAAAACAAACCTGCAAAATAGAAAACAGAGTTAAAACAAAACAGAGAACAAAAAAAATAAAAAGAGCAAAGCCTACCTGGCCTTACCGTGCAGCCCACCAGAGCCGGCCCAGCTCCTGTGCTGGTCCAGCACTGTGCGGCCCAGCCCACCTCCTCCCTCTTGTCCTCTTCCTCCTCTGCCAGGAGGACGAACAAAGGCGAGGCGTGGCGCGGGTCGACGCCGGCCACCTCCTGCTTCGCGCTGGAGGCCTCCCCTTCGAGCCTATCCATGCGTGGAGACGCCACGCAGCCGCCCGGAGTCGTCCAGCCCTCCCTCTCTTCCCCTGGACCCCGTTCCCTCCTCTGCTTCCCTCCCGCGCACACCACCGAGCGGAGCTCGTCGCCACCGACGCCGTTCGCCGCGGCCACCATCCCCCTCTCGCCTCCCCGACGCCTCCCAGAGCTCCGCAGTGCCCCCCTCGACCTCCTCGACATCTCACGCGACCAGAAGGGCCCCGAGCAGCCGCCATCGTCATCATCCCCAAGCTGCGGCCCCGGCGCCGTTCTCCGTCGAATTCGGCCACTCCGGCGCGCCCCCGAGCTCACTGACCCTCCCTACAGCTCCGCGGTGAGCCTCCGTGCAGAACCCCTCTCTCTCCCCTCGCGTTTGCGAGCTCTAGGCCATAGCTCCGCCGCGGCCGAAGCTCGCCGCCGCCGTGCCTCGTCGCCGTCGTGGCCAGAGCCACTGGAGCTCCCACCTGAGTGCACCATCGTGCTCAGCACGATCACATGAACCCGTAGACACCCACAACGCCCCTCCCGTGCTCTGTAACGCCACCCCGAGTTTGCTCAAGCTCCGGCCGCCGCAAAAGAGCTCGCCGCCGGCAGCTCCGGCCACCCCAGCACCTGTCACCGCCACCACTAGATGCGCGCCACTGCGCGCGTTTGAATGCAACAAACCACGGCCAAAATGATGCCATGTGGCTCATTTCCGAGCCCTCCGCCGCGCCTGTTGCCACCGGCGACGAGCCGCCGGCGGGTTAGGACCTGCTGACCAGAGGTTTGACCCCCCTGGGTCGATGACAGGTGGGGCCAGCCCCCCTGTTAATTAGTTAGTTTATTTTAATTAATTACCCCCCCTGCGGACACTGACATGTGGGCCCTAGTGTCCTAATCCTTAATTAAACTAAAATAAACCCCCCCTGACGCTGACCAGTGGGCCCGACCCCCCCCCCTAACCTTTTAATTAAACTAAATAAACCCCTGTTAACCCCCTGTCACTGACGTGTGGGTCCCACACGTCAGGTTTGACCCTGACCGACCCCTGTTGACCTGCTGACGTCATCATGACGTCAGGCTGATGCAGTAATTGTTTTCTGGAGTTTTAAATAAATCAGAAATGATTTATTAAATTCAGAAAATAACTAAAACTTCAATAAATCATAGAAAATTAACCGTAACTCCAAATTAAATAAATTATATATGAAAAATTATCAGAAAAATTCAAGGAATCCATCTGTACCATTTTCATGCATGTTAGAACAACTTATAGCTGCTGTTTAGCACAAATCAATTAAAGGGCATTTAAATAATCACATATGGAATTTGAATTTGAATTTTGTATTCAAACCAACTTCATTTAATCTGTTGCTAGTTGCATTAGCCCAAAACACATTCATTTTGCCATGTCATGATCATGCATCATATTGTGCATTGCATTGATTGTGTTCCTTTCTGTGTTGCCGGTATTTGTCCCCTCTCGATAGACGTGATACCGATGATGTGATCGTTGACACTGATGAAGACTCAATGTTACCTTCAGAAGTGCCAGGCAAGCAAAACCCCCTTGTTCATTCCGATAAAATCCCACTCTCTCGCTCCTGCTCTCTTTTACTGCATTAGGACAACAACGACATGTTTGATGCTTGCTGCGGTAGCTGAACCCCTTTATCCTCTGCATGACCTGTCATTGCCACAGTAAATAGATGAAACCCACTAGCATGAGTAGGAGTTGTTTGAGCCCTATTGTGCCTACTCATTCATGCTTGTTTGTCATGCCTGCTACTGCTTAGAGTTGAGTCAGGTCTGATTCATCGGGGATGAATCAGAGGCGTGTGAACATGTCCTACTGTGTGTGAGCTAAGTGTGTGAACACGATTTGGTAAAGGTAGCGGTGAGAGGCCATGTAGGAGTACATGGTGGGTTGTCTCATTGCAGCCGTCCTCAGGAACTGAGTTCTGTGCCTGTGATCCATGAACAGCTACTACCACACATTGGGATCCTTAATTGACTCTCTCGACTTATTAATCAACATGATCTCTGTCCAGGAGTTGCAACTAGTTTCTGGTGTTTGTAGGTAGTGTTAGTAGTCTACCAAGTGGCACCCGGTACAGGTGGGCTTGGGACAGACTAGGCACAGTGGCCCGGTGTACCAAGTGGCACCCGGTTGGTGGGCTTGGGAACCCTGCACACATCGTTTGGGGCCGTAAGCGACACCCCGGCCGGATCTCCTTGCGGATGGAACCCGAATAGGCGATAAACCTGGACTAGAGACTTGTTCGGTTAGTCAGGTCGTGGCCGACTCCCTCGCCCGGCTTCCGCTTGAAGGTTGCCGAGGTACATGACGTGTACAGGGCGGTAAGTGGCGAGAGCGTGTGTGAAGAAGTACACCCCTGCAGGGTTAACATCATCTATTCGAATAGCCGGATTCCTCGGATATGGAAACTTGGACCCCTTGTACAGTTCATAGACAAGTGAAAGTGGATACTCTAAAATACGCAAGATAAGCGTGAGTGCTATGGATGGCGTTCTCGTAGGGAGACGGAAGCGGATCCATAGTGGTGTATTGATATGGTGAATATGTGGACTCGTGTGCGCCACCTCAAAAGAGTTACATTGCAGTCGTAGTTCAGGATAGCCACTGAGTCAAAGCTGGCTTGCTGCAGTCAAACCCTACCATCCCCTTTGTTGATAATGATGCATATGTAGATAGTTCTGATGTAAGTCTTGCTGGGTACATTTGTACTCACGTTTGCCTATTTTATGTTTTTGCAGAGAGACTTCAGTCTCACTAGTAGTTCCACGTGGACTTCGACGTTTAGCTTGATACCTCAGCTACGATCCTGTGCCCTCGGCAGGATCTGATAGATAGTCAGGCTTCTCAGCCTTTTTCATTTATAGATGTCTGTACTCAGACATGATAGCTTCCGCTTGTGCTTTGACTTGTATGCTCTGATTGTTGGGTCGTGAGACCCATGTTTGTAATATCTCGCTCCTCGGAGCCTATTGATTAAAATACTTGAGTCGGAGAGTCATGTTGTGATGCCATGTTGTGTTGCACATATCGAGCATATTGTGTGTATGTTATTGAAATGCTTGGTATGTGTGGGATCTGACCATCTAGTTGTTTATCTTTAGTAGCCTCTCTTACCGGGAAATGTCTCCTAGTGTTTCCACTGAGCCATGGTAGCTTGCTACTGCTCCGGAACACTTAGGCTGGCCGGCATGTGTCCTTCTTCGTTCCTGTGTCTGTCCCTTCGGGGAAATGTCACGCTTTGAGTACCGGAGTCCTGTTAGCCCGCTACAGCCCGGTTTACCGGAGTCCTGCTAGCCCAGTGCTACAGCCCGGACCCACTTGCTGATGACCGACACGTTCGAAGCTGGGTCATGGATGCCTGTCCCTGTAAGTCTGTGCCACTTTGGGTTTACGACTAGTCATGTCAGCCCGGGCTCCTTATCATATGGATGCTAGCGACACTATCATATACGTGAGCCAAAAGGCGCAAACGGTCCCGGGCAAAGGTAAGGCGACACCCGTGGGGATACCGTGCGTGAGGCCGCAAAGTGATATGAGGTGTTACCGGCTAGATCGATGTGACATCGATTCGGGGTCCTGACAACTAACCAATGTCTCTTTTGAGAAAGATCGTGTTTGTAGTGCATGCATAGCCGGGAAGCAATATCAATCAAAGCACCCACCCAAGAACATAGTATCTACTTCAAGGCCCCTGGAGCTCCTTCATGTGGATCTTTTTGGGCCTCCTTCATGGGATAGTCTTGGTGGGAAAAAGTATGGGCTTGTCATTGTTGATGATTACTCAAGATATACATGGGTGTTCTTCCTCAAGTCCAAGGACGAAACGAAGATCACCTTCATTGATTTTGCCAAGCAAGCCCAACGCAAGTTTGACAAAGAAATCCGAGCAATAAGGAGTGACAATGGCTCTGAGTTCAAGAACTATACCTTGGAAGAATTTCTTAGTGATGAAGGGATTGAGCATCAATATTCAGCTCCATACACTCCTCAGCAAAATGGTGTAGCCGAACGGAAGAACCGTACACTTGTAGAATTGGCAAGGTCCATGTTGGATGAATACAAGTCACCACATAGTTTTTGGGCTGAAGCTGTCAATACCGCATGTCATGCATCAAACCGACTCTTCCTCCGCACTATATTGGAAAAGACTCCATATGAGCTTCTAACTGGAAACAAGCCAAATGTCAAGTACTTTCATGTATTTGGGTGCAAATGTTTCATTCTCAACAAAAGAGAATGGTTAGGAAAATTTCAATCCAAAACAATTGAGGGTATATTTGTTGGTTATGGGTCAAATTCTCATGCCTATAGAGTCTACAACAAATCC
Organism: Triticum aestivum; assembly: GCF_018294505.1. NCBI lineage: Eukaryota > Viridiplantae > Streptophyta > Magnoliopsida > Poales > Poaceae > Triticum > Triticum aestivum. The sequence goes on along the minus strand of NC_057798.1, from coordinate 520,612,645 downwards.
AATGGATGTGTTGTAGAAATTTGTGACGTGGTGTTTGATGAATTTAATGGCTCCCATGGGGAGCAAGTTGATCTAAGTGATGTAGGTGAAGAAGATTCTTCTCAAGACATTTTGAACATGGGTGTTGGTGCACTTCTTCCTATGGAACAAGAACCTCATGATGATGAAGAAGAAGATGGAGGTCTCACGCATCATCAAACTACTTCAACATCCATACCAATACAAGTTCCTAGTGTTCAACCAATACCCTTAGCCCAAGTTGATGAGGTTGATCAAGTCTCACTTAATGATAATCATCAAGAACAAGATCATCATCAAGAGCAAGAACAAGAAAGTCCAATCATGGATGACGAACCTCAACAAATGCAACATGAACAAGAAGATCTTCCTCCACACGTGAATGATCCATATGTTGAGGATGTGGATGATGGACATGAAGTTGAACCTCGTGAAACCCTCACCTCCATCATGCCTTGAGTGGCCGGTCGTGTTGATGTTGACAAAATCCTCACCGACATCTCGGAAGGTAGAGTCACCCGTAAACATTTGACAAACTTTTGTGCTCACTTCTTGTTTGTGTCTAGTATTGAACCACTCAAGGTACAAGAGGCATTGATGGACAACGATTGGCTTGTTGCTATGCAAGAAGAGTTGAACAGTTTTGAACGCAACCAAGTGTGGTCACTAGTCAAGAGGCCGTCCACCGAGCACAACGTCATTGGAACAAAATGGATTTTCAAGAACAAGCAAGATGAAAATGGTGTCATCATCCGCAACAAGGCAAGGTTAGTGGAACAAGGGTAATCACAAGTTGAAGGTTTGGATTTTGGTGAGACCTTTGCCCCCGTTGCCCGTCTTGAATCCATTCGCATTTTACTTGCTTATGCCGCTTTCAATGGTTTTACATTACATCAAATGGATGTGAAGAGTGCTTTCCTTAACGGTCCTCTACAAGAAGAAGTATATGTGTCACAACCACCCGGGTTCGTTGATCCCTTTCACAAAGACTATGTGTATAAACTTCATAAGGCTTTGTATGGCCTCAAACAAGCACCTCGTGCTTGGTATGATCATTTGAAGAAGTTTTTTACTCGTTGATGGTTTTGTGAGAGGGGTGATCGATCCCACTCTTTTTACTAAGAGGGACAAGGGTGATTTGATTCTATGCCAAATCTATGTAGATGACATCATTTTTGGTTCTCCTAACATTCATTTGTGCAAGAAGTTTGCGGATTCAATGACCAAGAATTTTGAAATGTCACTCAATACGGATTTGAAGTTCTTTCTCGGATTTCAAATTCAACAATTTCAAGAAGGAATTTTCGTATCTCAAGCAAAGTACCTCAAGGATATTCTAGAAAAGTTTGGTATGTCTGATGCTAGTCCATGCAAGACACCCATGCCAACCAAAATCACTCTCACTGAAGACACAAATGGTACTCCCTTTGACCCATCTACTTACCGCTCTATGATTGGTTCATTGCTTTATCTTTGTGCATCTAGACCAGACATCATGTTCATTGTATGCATGTGTGCTAGATTTCAAGCTTTCCCTAAGGAAAGTCATCATAAGGCGGTTAAGCATATTCTTAGATACCTTGTTCACACCCCAAAGTTGGGCCTCTGGTACCCCAAGGATGCTAAGTTTGATCTCATTGGGTACACAGATGCGGATTGGGCTGGAGACAAAGTGGATCGTAAGTCCACATCTGGTGCATGTCAGTTTCTTGGACGATCCTTGGTGAGTTGGTCCTCAAAGAAACAAAATTGTATTGCTCTCTCTACCGCAGAAGCTGAATACATTGCTACCGCTAGTTGTGCAACTCAGTTGTTATGGATGAGGCAAACTTTGAAGGATTACGGTATCACCTATAGAAATGTGCCTCTTTTGTGTGATAATGAAAGTGCCATCAATATTGCTAAGAACCCCAAAGATCATCTCCGCACCAAACACATTGATATTAGGTATCATTTCTTGAGAGATCATGTTGAAAAGGGTGATATTCACATTGATCACATTGGTACAGATTTTCAACTAGCATATATCTTCACCAAACCTCTAGATGAAGCAAGGTTCTGTCAACTTAGGCGTGAACTTGGTATCTTGGAGCTTGACAACATTATGTGAAATCTAGTACCCAGTCATAAATGAATCTAATGTCTGGTCATGATGTAGGCATATACTTAGGGGGAGACATTCAATTCATGAATGTTCTCGCCCTACTCAATGCATAAAAAGAACCAACACTCTCAAAGTATCCATGGGTCTAGACCTATGGTGCTTTAACATGATGGAGTAGTGACTATGCACTCAAAGTTCAAGTCTTTCTGTGTCATGTCATGTCTACTCAGACATTGTGGCATTAGCCACCACTTGTAGTATATGGCTATGATTGAGTAAGGTAAGATACGAGTTACTACATAAATAAGTTTTACTGTGAGAAAAAAATGCCTTTCTCCTCATCATGATCAGCACCTGCATTCTTGCCTCCTGTCAAAACTTCTGGCGTGGCGTATTGGAAGCGCCGCCACGAGGCTGCTCCGTTGGTGGGGGTGGGAAGGCCCGGCTCGCCGCCGCGGAGGGAGGTGACACCGGAGATGCGAGATCGGTGTTTCAAGTGTTTGGAGAAAGGGCACTTCCTGAAGGACTGCACGAACCAGGTCGTTTGCCTTCGGTGTGGTGTGTCGGGGCACGTCGCGAGTCAGTGCAAGCGGCCCCGCAGCCCGTCGCCGGTGGAGGAGCTCAGACGGGATGCGGTCGCGAAGGTGGCCAGGCGGGCGCCGGGTGCGGGTGGGGTCGCGGACCCGGGCGCGCCCACGAGGGGTGCGGCCGTGTCGCGTGCAGTCTCGCCCTCCCCCCCTCCCTTCCCTCCTCGGCGGCCCGTGTCGAGAGCGGCGTCGCCGTTGGGTGGCCTCCGACGGGCGGAGCCGAGGCTTGATGTGCGGGAGGATCTGGACATGGCACCGTCAGAATTGTGTGTCGTCAGGAGGTCCAGGGCCATGGCGGACTTGGAAGGCAGATTACAGAATGCTATGGTCGTGTTTGCGAGTGGTGACAGGTCGGGGCTCTCGCCGGAGCTGGTCAGGCGCGCGCTTCAGGCCAGGCTCGGCATTGCTTCGGACAGATTGTCGGTGCACCAGTTCCAGCCAGAGGATTTCTTGGTGGTGTTTGCTAACAGGGAAGACAGGAACAGAGTGAGCTCGCGTCCGGTGATTGAGTTCGATGGGTGCAGGCTCTCGTTTCGACAGTGGATCAGGCAGAACCAGGCGGTGTTTGCTGCGTTGAGGACCAAGGTCTGTCTGGAGATTGAGGGCATTCCACCGCACGCTTGGGAGCTGGAGGTGGTCGAAGGCTTGCTGGGGGGCTCTTGCTTCATCGAAACGGTGGCGTCGGAAACATCGTCAAGAACGGACCTGTCCTCCTTCAAGCTGCTTGCGTGGACGGCGAACCCGGAGATGATTCCCGCGCGCAGGTGGCTGGCGGTGCCGGAGCCAGAGGAGCAGAGAGAGGTGTTTCAACCCAAGACGCTGCAATACAAGGTGCTCATCCACTTGGATTCAGTCACCACGTTCACGGAGGGAGAAGAGCCTTGGTTCCTCGGCGGCAGCTCGTCAGGCAGCGGGCAAAGTGGGTTGCCAGACTCACCGCCGGAGATGGGCGAGGGGTCGAGCACACGCCGTTGCGCCTGGCAGCGTGGCGTGCGTGATAGAAGGGGTGACAATCCTGGCGGAGGCGGAGGCCCTGGTTCGGCGGCTGGCCGGACTTATGCCGGAGTTGTCCGTGGCACCGGGAAGACGGTGGACTGGAGGATCCCACCCATGGAGCCGGCTTCGCTGGTAGGGCCAGACAGGCCCGTCACAAAAGTGCGGGACAGACTGTCGCTGCATCACTCCGCTTTTGACCGGCTGGGTGGGGTGGAGACCGGGGTGGAAAAGGCTATTTTGAATGAGCCGGGCGCGCTGGGAGTGGAGACTGGGCGGGACATGACCATCGCGAATCAGGTTGGCGGGAGCGTGCTGGGGACCGACGCGCTGATCCCGACGGGCGCCATCGTGGCTAGGCCTGGGTTGCCATTGGTTGGTTCGGAGCTGCCAGTGGGTGGGCCAGCAGCGGCGCCTGACATGGGGAGGCCCGTGCCCCAGGAGACACAGGTTCTGCGGGTGCTGGATTCCGGGCGGGACAAGACTAACGTGCAGCAGGCGGGCGAGTGCGTGGTGGAGACCGAGGTGGCCCAGGGGGTGCTGATCCCGACGGGCGCCATCGTGTCGAGCCCCGGGGTACCCATGGCTGGTGCAGTGCCACCTGTGTGTGGGCCAGCGGCGGCGCCAGACTTGGAGGGGCCCGCGCTTCAGGAGTCATTGGTGGCGAGGGGGTTGGTTCCTATCCAGGAGAGGCCGGTCCATCCCGCGAGTGGGACCATGGAATCAGGGGCTGTTGCAACATACGAGGAGACGCAGCTGGAGGCCATCAGAGGGTTGGACGGGTGTGGGGGAGTCTTTGCCACAGAGGATCCGGCCCCATTATCCTTTGGAGCGGATCGCGAGATGATTGGGCAGGCGTCTCCGGCAGGTGTGGACATGCAGCGACAACTGGCGTGCCCGGAGGTGGTGATGGAGCAGCAACAAGTGGCGAGCTCTCAGGAAGTTGCGGCGGGCCAGCCGGATCCGGATGTAAATTTGGTCATGCAACGGAGGGAGGATGCTGCGGATGGGGGGATGACGCCCCAGGAAGCGATCGCGTTCGAAAAAATGAAGTGGTTTTGCAATGCTTTGGCGAAGAAGCTCGTGCCTCCGCTCCTTTTGGAGGTCCAGTCCTCCCTGCGTCCGGAGGCCAAGCCTTTTACACCACGGCGTGCCACTAGGAGTGCGAGGAGGGCTTTGCCGGCCAATACCAAGGCCTCGCCCGCTGAGAATGTGCTTATGCGTGCGTTAGGTTTGGTGCCGGAGGATTTGGAGGGTCACGAAGACAAGATACCCGAGCTCGCGGAGATCTTTGAGTCCCCTCTCAGAGAGCAGCATATTCGGGTCATCGCGGCCCTGTTCGGCAAGGAGACGCCTCCGGTGCACGCGCGGGAGGTTTCCACGTCTGTGGTGGTGGGGGAGGCCTGATTGTTGGGTCGTGCTATGGGTGGAATACGGGCTGATGTTTCATATGGATTGGAATCCTCGGATATTATCGTGGAACGTGAGGGGCCTTAATAACCCTGCTAAAAGGAACGCGGTTAGGGATTTTGTTATGGCAGCTAAGGTGAACTTGGTGTGTCTCCTCGAGACTAAGCTAGATGTACTTGATACATATACGGTGATGCAATGCATTGGGCCATCCTTCGATGGTTTTGCTTATCTCCCGGCTATCGACACGAGAGGTGGCATCCTGCTAGCTTGGGAGAGCGCTTACATGGAGATTGACAATCTAACTCGAGACGCTAACTTCCTCACGGGCCGTGTGTGTAATAAGGATGGCTGGGAATGGTGGCTTTCCGTAGTGTACGGTCCTCAAGGCGACGAATCGAAGATTAACTTTTTGATCGACCTGCAACATAGGAGAGACACTTGCCCGGGCCCTTGGATGGTTTTGGGTGACTTCAATATGATCCTCAAGGCGGAGGAGAAGAATAATCCTAACCTTAACAGAACTATGATGCGGAGATTTAAGTCTTTTGTTGACAACAACGAGCTCAAAGATATCTACATGCACGGAAGAAGGTTTACGTGGTCAAATGAGAGGGAGAACGTGGTGATGACGAAGATTGATCGCGTGCTAGTTTTGGTGGATTGGGAGCTTCACTACCCGGATGTTTTGCTGCAAGCGCTTTCCACTAACATCTCCGACCACGCCCCGTTACACCTCTCTAGGGCGGCGCCGTTCTGCGCCAAGAAGAGATTTAGGTTCGAGATGTTTTGGACGCGACTTGAGGGGTTTGAGCATGTAGTGAAGGAAGCCTGGGTGTGCCCGGAGGAGATCTCGGACCCGTTCAAGAGGTTGGATGCTTTGCTTAGGAATACGGCGGTGGCCCTTCAAGCTTGGGGACAAAGGACGACGGGGAACATTAAGATCCAAATTGCCATTGCTAATTACGTAATCCTAAGGCTAGATAAGGCGATGGAGTCGAGGGTGTTGTCCTGGTTGGAGAGGTGGTTGAGGAAAACCTTGAAACACTCGTTGCTAGGGCTGGCCTCCCTACAACGTACGATCGAGCGGCAAAGATCGAGGCTCAAATGGATCAAGGAGGGCGACGCGAATACTAAGCTGTTTCAAGCGGTGGCTAACGGGAGGAGGAGCAAGAACTTCATACCGCATATTAGACACAATGGTGAGCTGATCACGGACCAAATTAGGAAGGAGGAGATCTTCACAGAGGTGTATGAGCGGCTACTTGGGAGGGCTAATGCGAGGGAGGCGGAAGTGGATTTAGACTTTCTTGGTTTGGAGGGCGTTGACATGGTGGAGTGGGAGGGGATGTTCACGGAAGAGGAGGTCTGGAATACGATCAAAGAGATGCCGCCGGACCAGGCCTCGGGCCCGGATGGTTTCATCACGGCATTTTATCAGAAAGCTTGGTCGATCATCAAGAGGGACGTAATGGCTGTCCTCATGAAATTATATGTGGGGGATGGTCGGGGTTTTGGTAAATTGAACCGAGCGCACATCGTGTTGATCCCTAAGAAGCCCGAGGCGGAGGAGGTGGGTGATTTCAGGCCAATCAGCCTCACTCATAGTGCAGCCAAGTTGTTTGCTAAGATGCTTGCTAATCGTGTGAGGAAGAGGATGAAGGAGATCGTGGAATCAAACCAGTCGGCGTTCATTTGTGGGAGACACCTCCATGATAACTTCCTCTTGGTCCGGCAAGTCGCTAGGAAAATTCATGCTCGGAGAGATGCGGGAGTGTTCTTGAAGCTGGACATCTCACGAGCGTTCGATTCCCTTGCCTGGCCGTTCTTATTCGAGGTTATGCGCAGGAAGGGTTTTGGTCCTAAGTGGTGCCAGTGGATTGCCATTCTCTTAAGGACCGCCAGCACGAAAGTCATTGTGAACGGAGTGCCAGGTAGAAGTTTCGTGCATGCCAAGGGCCTAAGGCAAGGGGATCCAGTTTCGCCCCTTCTTTTTGTGATTGCCATGGACGTTCTCTCGAAGATGATCATTCGTGCTGCAAACATGGGTGTCGTGAGTACCTTCTCGGGCATTGCTCCTCATCAGGCGGTGTCCATCTATGCTGACGACGTGGCCTTATTTGTCAAACCTCGGCTCATGGATCTCTTTCTTGTCCGGTCGGTGCTCACGACGTTTGGGGAAGCTTCGGGATTGAAGGTGAACTACAACAAATCCTTGGCGATTATGATCCACGGAGATAGTGCGGACAGGGATCGGGTTGAGGCGGTCTTGCATTGCCGCATGGGTGCCTTCCCATGCAAATACCTTGGGATGCAACTGGCCATTCGGACTCTTTCTAGGGCGGAGTGGCCGCCTATGTTAGATCATGCAAAGAGTTTTGCGCCGGCATGGCAAAGGGGTTTGATCCACCGGCTGGGTCGTCTAGTGCTTGTGAAATTGGTTATTTCGGCCAAACCGATCCATCACTTCATGGTGACGGAGGCTCCAGTCTGGGTGTTGGAGGAGATCGAGCAATGGATGAGGGGTTTCTTTTGGGCTGGGAAGGAGAAGGCCCATGGTGGGCAATGCCTGATCGCTTGGGATGCGGTTTGCAAACCCACCTACCTGGGTGGCCTTGGCGTCCGGAACTTGCAGCTGCAAGGGCTAGCTTTGAGGGTGAGATGGGAATGGCTACGCAGAACGGACCCTGACAGGCCCTGGCAAGGCTTGCCAATGATGGAGGACAGAGATGCCCGAGCAGTTTTTGATAGCATGGTTTGCATCTCGGTGGGAGAAGGCACGAAGGTGCTGTTTTGGCGTGACCGATGGATCCAGGGTTTCTCTACTAAGGATATTGCACCATCTATCTTCTCGATGGTGGATACAAGGATGGCAAATAGGAGAACAGTTACGGAGGGGCTGGAGAATGGGAGGTGGCTGCGGGATATAACTGGAGATCTCGGTTTTGGTGACCATATGCAGCTCATTCACCTCAATCACACGTTAGTTTGGTGCAGCGGGACGTCTCGCGCCCGGATGCCTTCTCGTGGCCCGCTGATCCGTCGGGTGTCTATACCGCGAGGTCGACGTACCAACGGCTTTGTCTTGGTGCTACGGTTGCGCCGTATGCAGTGTGTATTTGGAGGAGTTGGGCTATGCTTAAATGCAAAATCTTCGCGTGGTTGGCGGTGCAGCATCGCATTTGGACCTCGGACAGGCGGGCGAGGCATGGGTTACAAGATCGTCCCTCTGCATGCTACTTGTGCCTGCAAGAGGAGGATAACGCAGAACACATCCTGGTCCAGTGCATGTATGCCAGGGAGGTGTGGCATCTCATGTTTGAGGCTTTGGGTTTACAGGCAGCCATACCGGAGGGACATGATCGACTCTTGGAATGGTGGTTGGCGCAACGTGCAAGGTGGAGCCGGGAAGCTAAGAGGGGCTTTGATACGGTGGTGATTGCGGTGCTTTGGGCTCTTTGGAAGCAGTGGAACGCGAGAGTTTTCAATAGGACGAATCGGCAGCTTAACGCGCCGGAGCTGGCGAGGGCGATCAGCGACGAGCTGCGGGAGTGGAAGGTTGCCGGGCTTGGAGGAGGACGTTTTGCCGGATTTTGTGAGAGAGTAGGCTTGTAGTATCTTTGGGGGTGTGTTGGGGTGTTCTAACTTGGGGGTTTGCCTGTATCCGCCCCGGATCTCTTGTACATTGTGTTCTGCTCTCTTCTATAAAAGTAAGGCACGCGTTTTGCGTGCTCTCGAAAAAAAAACTTCTGGCGTCGGACGTCCGTAAGCATCCGGTCGTCCGTATATTCTGCTCTGATTACCTTCGACCGGTCGTCTGGCCTCTCCGGACGTCCGTAAAATCCACTCTGGTTCCCTTAAGTTCGCCTAGACGATGAAGCTCCGGACATCCGGAAGACTCCGGACGTCCGTAAATTCCTCTCTGTTACACTCTGCCCGGTCGTCCGAAGCCGTCGGTCGTCCTTAGAATCATCTCTGTCATCCTCTATTTGCTGATGGTCCAGACTCCGGTCGTCCGTCCGTTTTCGGATGTCCGGACGCATATGTGACTACGCTCGTCCGTAGGCTCCGGACGTCCGTACGTTTTTACTGGGCTCTATATATACTGCGCCATAGGGTTTGTCAACAACCCACATCCTCTTCACTTGTTTCACCGCCGCCGCTGCCGCTCCTACCGTGCGTCCACTCCCCGCAGCCGCCCGCCGCCGTACCCCTAGCCGGGGTTTCTCCCCGCCCCGGATCTGCGACTCACTGTCCGGCCCATCCAGACCGTTCTGCTCGGCTCCTCCGTGCTCTTCCTCTCATGGTAGGGCACAACCTTCCCTCCCCCCTCCTCATGCATTCACCCTGATCTATGGAGGGGTGTTGACATGTGCTTTCTTTCTCCCCTAGGTCACGATGCCTTGGTCCAAGCACTCCGCTCGCAAGCAAGTCACCGGAGGGCCGGCTCGCCCGTCTCGTCATGGTGGCTCCGACGACTCCCAGGAGAAAGATCGTCCTCGGAAACGTGCCGCTCGTCCTCCCAGCTCGTCCAGTGATTCCTCTTCGGAGGGGTCGGATTTTGAGGATGAACTTGAAGAGGTGGATCCGTAACCGATGATCGCCGTCCGCGTCGCTGCCCCCAAGCCCGGCACTCATCGTCCAACCTTTCAACCTCCTCCTCCTCCGGTGCAACCCCACGGTGATGCCCGTCACATCTCCATTGAGCCTCCACTGTCACTAGGCCGTCATGTTAAGTGTTTCAACGAGGTCCCCAAATCTTCATATCTTAAATTGCGTCGTGATGTAGATCAATTTACTATTGTTAGGGATTCTCAGGATAGTCGCTTTCGCACAAATGTCCAAGCCGACATCTTCACCACGATTGTCATCCCTAAAGGCTTGTCACTTCACATTTGCATTGATCTTGAGCACATTCGCACTCATCCGGAGAAATATCCAGGAGCCATTGAGCTCATTGAGTCATCAAATCTAGCTGCTCCATTCGCCTTTCAACACGATTTTAACCACGCTGCCATCCATCAGTTTTATGCCACATGTTACTTTGCTCCTGATCAAACTGTCACATGGATGAGCTCCGACACTGCACTCACAGCATCTTATGCTCAGTTTGTCACTGCACTTGGATTTCCCGACACTGGGTTCAAAATCCACAAGGATGACCCCAACCATAAGCCCAAAGGCATTGCGGTCTGTGCGGATCTTCTTAGACCCATATCATCTTTGTCTAGCACTGAGAAACAAAAGGGTCTAAATCAAGTCTCCATTTGGCGTTTTCCATTCAACATCATTTATCAGTGTGTCATCCGCACCATTTATCCCAAGATGGGTGACAAGGGCTCCTGCAGCAGCTACTGCATTGATCTCATGCATCGCCTCTTCACATCTCCTAAAGGGAAGATAAATGTTCCACACTTTCTATGGCATGAGATCCGCCTTGCTAGCTTCCAGCACAAGCGGGCTTTTCCTCATGCACCTTTTATTCAGGCATTTATCGAGAGTGTGGCTCCCTTTCCCATTGCACGCACTCAGATACATGAGAGATGGGTCATCCCACCTCACATGTCGGCTGACCATGTTCCTCCTCCTCCCGCTACTGCTAGTCGCCCGCCGCTAGTTTTCCTTCTCACGCTACCCATCCTCCTTCCAGTGATGCCCCCTTTGGGCGCATTGCTCGTTTTCTTGGGAAGGCTCATTCAGCCATGATGAAGATGTTCACCTACCATTGCTCCCAACACCACGCTGTGGTCACTCGCATGGTCACTTCCAAGAACGCTCTGAAGGCTCGTCTGAGAGACTCAGGCGTATATGATGTGAGTGACGATGAGCGTCTTCCTGCAGATCCCCCTTCTGATTTTGGTTTTCCCTCTGGTCCTGAGTGGGCTGATTTCTTCGACGAGGCTGGTGGCAGTGGTGTTCATGATGATGATGATGAGGATGATCTTTAATGTTGTTACTCTAGCTCATTATGTAACTCTAGCTCATTATTAATCAAACCTATGTTATGAATAGTTTGTTGAACTATGTTATGAGTTTGTTGAATCTGAGATTTGGTGGATCTATATGGAGTGTAACTCTTGATTATCGTGGCATCAGTGTGAGGGGGAGCCCTCATCATTTTTTTAATAGTATCTGTGGTATCACTTTGAGGGGGAGCTCCCTCGCTACTCATTCTTATTATGGTTATTGAGCTCCACAACAAATACTTCCGATTACTATTATGAGTATGCATATGAGTTGTCATCAACTACCAAAAAGGGGGAGATTGAAAGTGCAATCATGCCCTTAATCATATTTTGATGTTGATGACAACACATATGCTCGGGACTAATCATGTTTATCAAGTATATCTCAGGATTATGTTCTAAAGACCGTGTGCATGGATCATGACTAGGGACAAAAGCATATTACTCAAGAATGGAGATACAAGATGTTGACTTCATTTATGGTTTGTTCTTGAGTATAGGGATCCCGCACTATTAAGAGGGGATCGATGGATCTGTGAAAAACTTGCTCAAAAGTTGCTATCTATATACCTTGCTTTCGGACGTCCGATGTTCTACGGACGTCCGGTCCTTCTTGATTGCCCGGACGTCCGGACACTTCCGGACGTCCGACACTTCCACAACAGAAACATTTTTACGGATGTCCGGAACCCTCCGGACGTCCGACACTTCCACAACAGAAACATTTTTACGGATGTCCGGAACCCTCGGACGTCCGACACTTTCACATCAGAAGCATTCTTATGGATGTCCGACTCCGGTCGGACGTCCATATCCTGTACACTGGATTGTGGGTCACACTTTTCACAGCGCCCGGTCGTCCGATGACTGTCGGGCGTCCGGACCCATTTGGGCCTCCGGACGTCCGACGTTCTCCGGACGTCCGGCCATCCTGTACCCCAAACGGTCACTTTTTCCCACCTCCTATATATACACCCTTCCCTCCCACGGGATGGGGTTGACCATTCACTTTGAGCCTCACAAGAACACTCCTCACTCTCTCTCTCATTCATCCACACTAAATCCTAGATTCCCAAGTGTTCTAGGAGCATTTTGAGAGAAGTTCTCCAATCAAGTGATAGATCCACTTCTTCCCTTTCTTTGCACCAAAGGAATTCGTGATTTGAGCAAGTCTTGAGCAAATCCCCATCGATCTTGTTACTCTTGGAGGTTGGAGACTCCTAGGCGGTAGGAGTATTTCGGAGAGGAATCGACCTTTGTGATTACCCCCGGATAAGTTTGTGAGGGTTTGGAGACCACCCCAAGGTCTACCACTAGTGGTTGAGAAACGCCTTCGTGGTGTTGTCTCAAAGGGAGAATAGGGTGAGCCTTCGTGGCGTTGGTGTGCCTTCGTGGTAACACCCACCTCTCTAATGGTGACTAGCTTACCTCCAAGGAAGTGAACATCGGCATACATCCTCGTCTCCTGGAGTTGCGGTTATTCCTAACCCTAACTCTTTACTTGTGGTTACTTGTCTTGTTTGCACTTACTTACATCATATTGTGCTTGCTTACTTATATGCTTGTGTTACTTGCCTAGTACTTAGTACTTACTAGCAATTGTTAGGCTCACCTTCATATTCCGCATTATTGCCTAAAATTGCTAAGTAATAATTAAAATTTGTAACTGTGCCTATTCACCCCCCCTCTAGGTCCATCTTGATCCTTTTCAGGCTCCAGCAAGCTGAAATCACCCTCGACATCCAAGTGCCTGATCATATTGTTTGGACAACAGGAGGGGGGCACGGCTTACTCAGCTAGGGCAGCGTATAAGATGCAATTCAAGGGCATGCCGAGCACGAGCCACAGAAGCATTGTTTGGAAATGCTGGGCACCAGGAACTGTCAAGATGTCCGTCTGGTTACTTCACAATAACAGGCTCTGGTGCAACGACAGGCTACAAAGGAGGCGATGGCCAAATGGATATTTCTGCAGTTTATGCATGAGAAACCTGGAGTCCGCGCTGCACCTGATGTGGGAATGCCCCTTCTCCAGAGCGATTTGGAGATTTGCCTCAAGCTGGAAGGGCTGCGCGGCACTGGGGCTGGCTATGCACCCCTCTCACAGCTCTCTGCAGCACTGCCTAGAGGTGATCAAGCACACTCCAACCGGCGAGAGGAGGGGGGCTCAAAACCACGCTGCTCCTGATTTCTTGGCACATATGGAAGGAGAGGAATGCATGCGTTTTCAGAGGAAAGGCTCCGCGACCTGACGACGTCCTCCGGGCTATCAAGCTGGACATTGCGCAATGGAGGCTCGCCGGAGCAACATGCATCGAGGCCCTTTTCGGGGAAGCCACTGCGAGATAGCCTGTTTTGGCTGGCACTAGGGTGCCCCTTTTCCTTTTTCTCTTTATTCTTCCATTTTTGATCTCTGCTCCTATTCACTATGATCACTTGATCCCCCGTGTTTTTCCCGTATGCTTTCTTCTAAATCAATGAAGCTGGTACAAGCCGGGTATTTCAAAAAATATATTAAGACAGAGTACATGCCTTTTATACAGACAGGGAATCGATCGCCCTACATGGGTGGCATGCAGGCCATGAGCGTCTTGATCCTAATTACAAGGAATGTATACATGCACAGTAACATTACACACAGTTTACATACAACTCAACACGCCCCCTCAGCCAGAACTCCATTGGCATGGATGCCGAGGCTGGATCTGAACTCGTGGAACAGCGGTGATGGTAGTCCATTGGTGAATACATCCGCAAACTGAGAGCTAGATGGAACATGCAACACACGAGCCTCTCCCAAGGCAACCCAGTCACACACAAAATGAAGATCAATCTCAATGTGCTTGGTGCATTGATGCTGAACCGGGTTAGATGCAAGATAGGAGGCGCTGATATTATCACAATAGACAACTGTGGCACAGTGCGGTGGACACTTGAGTTCGTGAAGGAGCTGTCGTAACCAGCATGACTCTGCAACACAGTTAGCAACACCTCAGTACTCTACCTTGACACTGGAACGAGACACGGCCGCTTGGCGTTTGGAGGACCAAGAGACGAGGTTGGAGCCGAGGAAAATACAGAAGCCAGACGTGGATTTGCGTGTGTCGGGACACCCTGCCCAATCGGTGTCCATATAAGCAACGAGATCCGTGGAGTCGGACTTGTAGAATTGGAGTTCATAATGAGAGGTACCTTGAAGATACCGAAGGATCCGCTTGATGACTTGCATGTGAGTTTCACGAGGCTCATGCATAAACAAGCACACCTGTTGAACATCATAGGAGATGCCCGGCCGAGTCAACATGAGATACTGTAAGGCACCGGCGAGTCTGCGATAGTAAGTGGGATTGGACAAGAGATGACCAGCGGCAAGGGACAACTTAGAACTAGTGTCAACAGGTGTGGAGACTGGTTTGTAGTGGAGCATGTTAGCGCGGTCGAGGATCCCCAACGTGTACTGTTGTTGTGAGAGGAATAGGCCTGAGCGGTTTGGAGTGACATTAATGCCGAGGAAATGATGTAGAGGACCCAAGTCGGTCATGGAAAACGCAAACTTGAGGGAAGAAATGATGTGGTTGAGTGTTTGGGTGGAGTTGGTTGTGATGATTATGTCATCGACATAAACAAGCAAGTAGGCCAGAGATGTACCATGGTGTAGTATGAAGAGGGAAGTGTCACTCTTGGACCCGCGAAATCCAATGGAGAGCAGAAATGCCTGAAAGTAAAGAAACCATGTATGGGGTACTTGTTTGAGGCCATAAAGAGACTTGTGAAGCCGGCATACATGATCCGGGTGAGAGGAGTCCACAAATCCTGATGGCTGAGAGCAATACACGGTCTCATGGAGATCACTGTGAAGAAATGCATTCATGACATCCAACTGATGAATGGGCCAAGAACGGGAGGTAGCGAGACTCAAGACCATACGGATGGCGGCAGGTTTGACCACAGGACTGAAAGTTTCACCATAGTCCACACCTTCCCGTTGAGTGAACCCACGCACCACCCAGCGAGCCTTGTAACATGCCAAGGAGCTGTATGTATTGAACTTGTGCCGGAAGATCCACTTCCCCGTGACCACGTTGACACCTGCAGGCTTAGGCACCAAAGACCTAGTAGAGTTGTTCATTAAAGCATTGTATTCATCTAGCATAGCATGTCGCCAATTAGGGTCTTTGAGAGCAGATTTGTAGGTGGGTGGGATGGGTGATATGGTGGAGGTGTCCGCAAGGAATAGATGACGAGGCATGCAAAAACCCGATTTGGAACGAGTGGACATTTTATGTGCATTGTGTGGTGGCTGAATGGGCACGACACGCTGCAGGAGACGTGTTGGAGGTGTGCATGGGGGCGGGGATACCGAGGAGGATTCGGTGGGGCTAGCGACAGGCTGAGAAGATGTGCTGGGCACGGGAGATGTCGTGGAATTGTCACGGCAGATGTCCTAGTGTGAGGACTTAGTCGTGAGGCCAACGCATCTATGTGGTAGCTTGAGAGGGGTTGAGTGGAATCAAGAGACGCAACACAAGACAAGGATTTAGACAGCTTTGGGCCCTGGGAAACATCATCCGGTAATAGCCCTACATGCTGTTTGTGGCTAGGTCTTATTATCATCGCGAGGGAGTCGTCGTAAACCGGCTCTCCCAATTATGCCTAACCCTTCAGATTCTTCCCCCTCTTGGGGTGCCCTACCCCTCCTTATATAAGTTGAAGGGGCGGGTTACATGTAGAGTCCATCTCGGAGTAAGACTTAACCTATTTTGACTTCTCTTCATGGGCTTCTTAACCTCTTGGGCTTCTTAACGTCTCGGGCTTGTTAACCCCGCGCGACTTAATGTCTGCCGGATTATCATCTGACTTAACATCTGCCGGGTTATGATTGTCTGCCGGGTTATGACTGTCTGCCGGTTTATGATTGTCTGCCGGTTTACGACTGTCTGCTGGTTTATGATTGTCTGCCGGTTTACCGTCTGTCTCAGCCACCTGTCTTAACAGTCAGCCGGTTTATAACTCCGGCCGGGTCATACCGTGGGGTATATCCCCGACAATAGCCCCCAGTTTAATTTGGATTTATCCATGTTAAACTGATCCTGATTATCCTTAAGTCCTTGGCATTTCCTTCTTCTAGAAAATCCGGGTCAATAGGCCAGCTTCATAATCAATTTGTTGACATTGGTTTGTCACAGGAAAATATTACGAAGAATAATTCATTTGACTCAGCTCCCAATGACTTAACAAAAATATTGGTTCTTGAAATCCTCCTCTGATCTTCAGCTGGCTTAAGGATGTAGAACTTGCTAGTTTATCATTGCCCAAATTGCCGGTTTATAAATATTGATGGCACCGGGTCATAATTGTAGTTAACATCAAGCTTGAAAATATACCTCTTGTATGCCTATCACTTGTAGCCCCCAAGTATTAAGAAGGTAACATAGTAACAACTTAAGAATTGCTTCAATATGAATGCCACCAGCTTGAAGAAATCCATGTTGTTCATGTCAATCATTAGTCATAAACTGAGTATTCCACATATGTAGCCCCAAGTGCCGGGTTGTCATGTTTGCAGCAACCTGGGACTTGAAATTGCCTTATGCTCATAAAAACTTCAACCAGTGTAGCCCCCAAGGGTCGGGTCATTATGCAATAATGAGTAGGGACTTTATAAATATGATCATATAAACTTTGAGCAGCAACATGTAGCCCCCAAGGGCCGGCTCAGTAAGATAATATTAAGCTGGGACTTTATATATACTTCTTTCAAAAGAACATCATATGATGTAACCCCCATCATGGGGCTTGAACCCACGTCCACAAGGTTAAGAGCTTTGTGCTTTACCAACTGAGCAGTGGATCCTTCAATATAATGAATTTAAGACTTGTGTACTTTGAATTGTTGACAAGAGCAATTGGTAACCCCCAAGGGCCGGCTCATTATGATGTAATGAATCGGGTCTTCAATAAGGCTAGTAAAATGACTTTGCATTAGCCCCCAAGTGCCATGGTGCATGCTGGCAGTGACATGGGACTTGCATATTTGATGTAATCTCAATTTGAATAATGTAGCCCCCAAGTGCCGGGTCGTAAGCCTGCAGCGACTCGGGACTATTCCTTCCATTGTAGAATAAATCATATCCATTGCGCTGAAGCGACTTTGAAAACCCCAACCATAATACTGGTTATTGATAACCATGATAAAAATCCAGCCATGTTGGCTATTTAAAGATTTGAATAATATAACCTAGTTTGAAAACCGATTCCTGTCATATAAACTAGTATATCCGTACACATATGATGCATTCTATGATGATGTAATGATGATGCAATATATGATGATGTATGTGTATGATCAAGAGGGTTTAAGCTATGGTTCGGATACAACCAGAGCCCCCAAGTAGTCATAATTGTGGCATTGCACCGATCAAGAGGTGTAGCTATGGTTCGAATACGACCAAGCCCCCAAGTGATTTCCCTGGTGGCCTTAAGCCTATCAAGAGGTGTAACTATGGTTCGAACCCATAGCCCCCAAGTGATTTCCCTGGTGCCCTTATGCCTATCAAGAGGTGTAGCTATGGTTTGAATACGACCAAGCCCCCAAGTGATTTCCCTGGTGGCCTTAAGCCTATCAAGAGGTGTGACTATGGTTCAAACATAGCCCCCAAGTGATATTGTGAGCTGTGCTCAAGGGATACCCATGTTTGAGCTGTGCTATGTAGCAGACTCTCTTTGGCCCCTTATGATGATATTGGCTTGATAGCCAGATTACCGAAGTAATCAGAGCTGTGCTCTCATGATAATATTGATAATATTGGCTTGATAGCCGGATCAAGAGGGTATTCATAGCAATGCTCAATGAGCAGGAAGCCCCCATGTGATCAATAATATGATAGGCCAATAAGGCAGGATACCCATGTTTTAACCGTGCATCATGGCAACAGGTCCTCTTCAGCAACCTTTAACTTTTTGCAAGAGATAAATTCTTCTTGAACCGGAATTTTGAACCGGATATTGAGAGCGTCAGAGCTTTGCAAGAGATAGTTTCCTTTTAAACCAGATTTGAACCAGATACTAAGGGCTTCAACGCTGTGTGGGAGACGGGATTTCCCTTAAATCGGACTATAAACCGGAAGCATCATTGTGAGCCGGAATATTTCTGACGGCCTTTAAATTTTCATCAATATAACAGTAGCCTCCGGGACCGGGTTATCTTTTCCTTCAACATCCCGGGGCACTTGAATTTGCTGAAACTGGCAAGACTTGCTGAGTCATATCATCGTAGCCTCCGAGTCTTAAGATGACTCAAAGAGTTGTCTTGAGATTCTCCGTACTTGACCATGGTAGAAGGTATATATCATTGGTTTGATAACGCGATGTAAATCCATAGAAGGTTGAGGTAACTGCGGTGGGTTATAAATGATCCCGTATGAGCCGTGTCAGCAACTCGGCCAATGGTTGCTTCCAACTGGCTGTTTGAAGTTAACCGAATTGTAATGGCAGCGATTTTTGCGCATGTCCATTGAACCATCTAGCGCAGACAGTTGTTGATGATAATTTGCCTCCAATTTGTTGGAAGAAAAAACTGGGCTACCCAAGCAGTGACTGGCTTTTTATTCAATAAATAGCTCATGCAAACAGATGTGCCCCGATGTGTTGATGTAGACTAGGCCTCGGGGGCGGCGATTTGCGCACGTCCATTGACAATGAGCAGACGCGATCCCAGCAAGCTGATGTGGACCGGACCACAAGGGCAGCAGCTTGAATGCGTCCATTCATCATGTGATATGTCCCGGATTATCCCCAGGAGGAATATTATCAATCCGTGCTCTATATCCGTGGTATAAACCACATTTGTAGTGAATAATGGTCCTGTATATAAAAATATACAAATCAAAGTAATTTTTCCTTTAATAGATGTGTTAATAAAACAAATTTTAGATGGATATTACCTGATGTTTGTAGATGGCAAACGACTTTGGATGACCCAGAGGCAAACCTCAGAAACAGGCACAACGATTCAGCGCGCCGCGAGCTCGTGTAATGAGGTGAAGGCACGACCGGTTCGGAGCGGCGGCATTGACTCGGGGTATTGTCTTGGAGCAGGGGCCAGGGCGGCTCAGCAAACGGTCACAGGGGCCCATCAGAGGCGTCGGCGGCTCACTGAGACCACGTCGGAGGAGTGCGCGAGGCCGGTGCAGCTTGCGGTGACGTGGGCAGAGGCCGCGAGAGGTGACGACGGATTAGCGCGTCTGCAGATGAAGCGACATGATGCTATGGATGCCATGACAGCCGCGGCAATTTCGGCAAGGCCGCGAAAACAGCACAGGCGACCCCTAGGCGACCCGTGGTAGTTGACGCAGGCGGTTCAACAGCGAGGCGCGACCCGACAGTAGACGTGGCTGACGGCAGAGGTGACCGGCGATAGCAGGGCCGGCTTGCAGTGAGCGGAGGCGGCAGGAGCAGTGGAGGTGGCTCAAGACCGGACGATGAAGGCACGCTGGTGAGCCTGCGGTGAAGGCGAATGTCGGCTCGAATTAAAGGTGATTCAAGGTAGTTCGTCGAGGCGGACGTGGCCGGGCGTGCGGTAGAATCACATCGGAGTTGAAACATGGTTGTGGTAAAGCAGCTCACGGATAACCCGCCAAGGAGCGACGGCGGTTTAGTACAGGCGGCTTGAGGCCATAGAGGCAAGACCATCGAGGTGGAGGTGTGCAGGCAGCCTTGCATAACCGGCAGGTCTCCCGCTACAGTTAAGGCGGGCGGCGGGTCGTCGAGGAGAAAACAACAGAAGTGAAATGGCTCCGGAGTACAGCAGTAAGGGCACACTGGCGGTTCGACAGCAGTGGCAATCCGGGCAGCTCGCAAGCAGAGGCAAATCAGCAAAGCGACAGAGTCTGAATCGATCTCCAACGACCTTGGCGATGACGAGTCGGAAGCTGGTGACTTGGTAACCCGTAGTGATGCGATTTGGCCATGGTAACAGTAGCAACTCGAGACGGACCAGGCGCCCATGCGAGGGGAGGCGAGGCTCCCGCTCGGGTTGGTGACGGGGACGCGATGCCGGCATGGGAGGCTAGCCCGGGGGCAGAGCTGGTGATACAAAAAGGCGGCGGGGAGCCGCGCGCCAGACGTGTAGTAGGAGCGGCGGGCACAACCATGGAGCTCGAGGCGCGTCCCTCTGCTTGGTGGAGGCGGAGAAGGACGCGACGAGGCAGTTGGTGATGCCTGTGACCAGCGGCTGCTTCAAGAGGAGCACGTTGGCGGCGCGGGCGTCGCGGACGGCCAAGGGCCCACGATGACGAGTGCGGATGGAGCGTGGAACAGAGGCACGCAGGGGCGACTCACGCGAGGCGCTGGCAGTGACCCGGGTTACGAAAGCTTCTAAGTAATGTTACGTGATTTTCCTTAACCAACTAATCATACCCCCCCTGATTCCAGCGGGTGGGCCTGGGCTTTTTCTTTCCTCCAACCAAAACAGACCAAGTCAGCTTCTTCGTAACTTTACGTAGGACTTTTACGTAGATGTAGCATTGCTCCCCGGAGGCAATGTAGGGGTGCCAGGCCAATGAGACCGGGTCAACTTAAACCGGTGGCAGTTCAACACCGGGACTGCAACTCCACGGAGGCGGAGGCGACTCAGGCGTGGGAGACCCTGGCACTGGCAGGGCGCAGCGGTGAGATGTGTTCCGCAACTCCGCCGGCGAGTCCGGTCCGAGGTTGCGGAGCGAGAGCGAGCGTCGTAGAGGAAGTAGTCGAAGTAGTCGTACACACAAAAGTAAATGACACAGAGAGATATAGAGGAGACCAGCTTTATTAATCAATGATCAGGTGTTACAATGATGTCTCCTCGTTGGTTTATATAGGGACTAGGGGGTCAAGGATAAGTACCCACTTAACCTAAAGTGAGGGAAACCGGGAGGGCCCAGCCCGTGCAATACGCACGAGGCCGCCGCCACCCCTCGGCTGGCCCAGTTTCCCAACACTCCCCCTTGGGTAATTATCCGTATATCCATGCCTCAAAACTCCGAAAAACCCAGTGTGAAAAATATGGAGAAAGAGCACACAGTATACGTCGTTGTATTGCACGAATTGCCTCGTCAAAAACCTCGTGTGAGAAACATCAGGAAAACTCACTCAAGGGAAAAAGAGTACAATCCGCTCAACCATCAAGTTGAGTACTCGATCATCGGGATTGAGATTTTAGCGACGAGTTTGTGAAGTTTCTCGCCCTGAACCTTGCATCTCTCTAAGTCTCATCATACCGATTCCACGCACACACCTCTCTAAGGTTGATGCCGGTAATGATTTAGTGAACACTAGATCATGAAGACGCGCGTTGCCGCGCCCGCAATTTTTTTATAGAAAATAAAGATATAAATTAAAGTTGGTAGAAGCATATGATAAAATTTAAATTAGGATAAATAGTGTCAGAAGAATGAAGTTTGTTTTTTTATTCTGATTTATTAGTCTAGATAAATAGAGTGAGAAGAATCACAAATAATAATATTTTACTCATGCCAAGAAACTGGCAACAACAATGAATAGTTTAATTGTTGATCAAATTCAACACTTTTTGTAGATGAGTCATTACCTGCATTGTTCATGAGATATTAAATGACAAAGCTAGCAGACCTCGTACCTTGGAGATACAAGCCTCATCCAAGCATTCAATTTCATCCTATACAGCTGATGGTCATTCTGGCATCACTGGTTCACGGCATGATGTGCTGAGTTTCAATAAGATAGGATCTGCTCCAAGTTGAAGATGCGGGATGGGCAGTGCAGCTGCAGCACGGGAAAAAAATATGTCTATATTTCCATGACCTGAAGAACTCAAACCACGACTGCTTGTAGCCGGTCTCCGCCACCCCTACCGTCACCATCAACCGAGATCAACATGTGAGAACGGCTGCCCTTCTTCCCCATTGGGGACACAATCTCAAATGGCGATCGGGTTAGGATTTGGTGTCGACAAATGAGAAGAGGAGATAAAGGTTGCAACGAAGAGGACACAACACACCTCCGCGAAGGCCTTCCCCAATGCCTGCCCAAGCCGATGGAAAGGTAGGAGCAGGTGGGTGAGATCGGCGGCTGGGCGAGGAGGGAAGCCCAGTCTTGCATCAATGATGGATACCGGCTGCTCCTCTTTCATTCTTGTGCATTGCTGCATAATTCCCCAACTTCAGCGTTAATGGAGTAGAGCGGGAGGGCATGGCAGTGGCGGCGGCGCGGCCATGGGTTTGTCAGATGCCGCGTGAGAGAGATGGGTCTAGAGGGTCGAGCGGGTCTCTTATCTACTTTTTTTTGGAATCTGGGTCTCCTCTCTACTACTAACCCGCTTATTATCAAGCCCGCTAACCCCAAATTAACCAAAAGCAAGCCTAGTTGGTCTGCGGAGCAGCAGCCTGTTTAGGTCGCAGGTCAGCGTAGCGCGCGGAAGGAGGCTTTAGACGACCAGAATATCTGACGCGTTTGTAGCATAATCCGACGGTTGATAGTGCCAAATGGCTGTGGTGGCTTCTAGGTGGCTCCATCTTACTGTTTAGTAATATCAGCAAGATTGTCACAAGACTTAGTATGCAAAACTTTCACCTCATTCAACTGCTGCAGCTCATGTGCATAGAAGAACTTGGACTAATATGCTTAGTGAGGTTACTCTTCACATAACCCATCTGGACTTGTGCAACACAAGCAGCATTATCTTCATAGATAATGGTAGGGGTTTGTACGGTTTTCAGCCCACATGTCTGCTGAATGTGGCTGATCATCCGACGAAGCGATACACACTCTTTCGACGCTTCGAATAGTGCCATGATTTCCGAGTGGTTTGTAGAAGTCAACACAAGTGTTTGCTTGGACGATTTCCAGGAAAACGCAGTTCCACCACAAAGGAAAACATATCCAGTCTGCGATTTGCAATCATGCGGGTCCGATAGGTACCCAGCATCGGCATAGCCTATAATAGATAGGTCTTGATTCCTTTTATAAAATAGGCCAAGATCTTTGGTCCCTTGCAGGTACCGGAAGACGTCCTTGACACCTTTCCAATGTCTTTTGGTAGGTTTAGAACTGTACCTCGAAAGCAAACTGATGGCGAACGCAATGTCTGGCCGTGTACAGTTTGCGAGATACATGAGTGCGCCAACTGTACTCAGGTAAGGAAATTCTGGTCCCAGATTTTCCTCCCCCTCTTCCTTTGGCCTGAACGGGTCCTTGTCTGGCTGTAAAGACCTCCCGACCATCGGGGTCTTAGAAGGATATGCCTTATCAAAACCAAATCTTTCCAACACCTTCTGGGTGTAGGCCGACTGGTGCACTAGAATCCCATCAGGGGAATGTTCAAGTTGCAGACCTAGACAGAACTTGGTTTTACCCAAATCCTTCATCTCGAATTCCGACATCAGGTAGGAACTCGCTTCCTCAATATCCTCAGGTGTACCAATTGTGTTTAAATCGTCCACGTACACCGAGATTATACAGAATCCATCTTGGGATCGCCGTATAAAAACGCATGGGCAATCTTTATTGCTCGTGTAGCCCTTCTCATGAAGGAAATCGCTTAAGCGATTGTACCACATTCTACCAGACTGTCTGAGTCCATACAATGCCTTTTGAAGTTGGACACTGTGTAGACCCCTGTTTGCTCTATCATGATTCGGAACAGGGATACCTTTTGGAACCTTCATGTATATGTTCGAATCCAAGTTACCATACAGGTAAGCAGTGACAACATCCATTAGTTTCATTTTCAAGCCCATGTTTACTGCCATCGAGATCAAGTATCTAAAGGTAACTCCATCCATGACCGGGGAATAAGTCTCCTCAAAGTCGACACCTGGTCGTTGAGTGAACCCTTGAGCGACGAGCCTTGCTTTGTACCGTACTACCTTATTATTTTCATCTCTCTTTCGAACAAAAACCCACCTATGGCCAACAGGGTGAATGTGGGGAGGAGTTCGACAAACTGGTTCGAACACCTTTCTTTTGTTGAGAGATAATAATTCAGCAGTAATTGCCTGCTGCCAATCTTTCCAATCTGACCTTTTCTTGCAATCAGCGAGCGTGTTAGGCTCAGGGTCAAGATCTATGATCGAGGCAATTTTTGTAGCAAAGTTGATGTCGACAATCACCGTTGCTCGGTTCAGGGACTCCCCCATATAAATATAATTTATGGCCATTTCGTCATGGAGCGCATCCAGCGCAAACACTTGGTCAAATTTCACATTATGGGAGCAAGGTCCTTTAGATTTCCCGCGCCGATGTGTGCGCTCACATCTCCGCTGGGTGTTTCCCCTATGGGAAAGTTTAAGTCCGGAATTTTGTGCACTGAATTTTCCGTACTTGTGCCAGGTCTCGACTGGCTCCCCGTTTCAATTTGGGGTACTTTGGCGACAGGCTGCGATAGATCTCTCTTATCCTTTTTCGTCAGGCGTCCCCGAGTACTTGGGATTTGAGAAGCCGGATTTCTCGTCCTTTTAGGCCTTTGGACGGGAGCGGGTATACCATCATTTTTCTTTGGTATTTCAACCCTTTCCGGTGCATTGTGCGCGTGCACATGCGATTTTGTCACAATCTTTAAGTCACTAAAGTGGCCAGGCAGTTGATTTGCTAATGACTGCAAATCTATTATCTTTTGGACTTCTCTCTCAGTCTCAGCAGTGCGCGGGTCATGAGCGTGGATCCCCGTGGCTTGCCATGTGATTTCTCGACTTTTAGCATCAAGGGGTTGATTCTCTCCCCCTAAAGTCGGGAAAAGATCCTCGTCAAAAATGCAATCAGCAAAACGAGCCGTGTGACAGTCACCTGTTATGGGGTCCAGATACCTGATTATGGACACAGTCTCATAACCAATGTATATCCCCGACTTACGGAGCGGGCCCATCGCCGATCGCTGAGGGGGTGGTATTGATACATATACCTGGCAACCGAACCTACGAAGGTGGGAAATTTTCGGTGCCGACCCTTGCGCAAGTTGAACAGGAGAGTGGATGTTGTAGGCCGACGGTCGAAAGTTGATGAGATGAGCCGCGTGTAACACCGCGTGGACCCAACATGTAGTTGGTAAATTACAACCCTGAAGGAGCGGTCGGGCAATGAATTTAATTCTTTTAATCAATGCCTCGGCAAGTCCATTTTGTGTATGAACATGTGGTACCGAGTGCTCAACTTTGATTCCCATTGCCATGCAATAATCATCGAACGCCTTTGAAGTAAATTCTCCGGCGTTGTCCATTCGAATAGACTTTATACGATAATCCGGGAAATTATTCCTCATTTGTATGATCTGTGAGATCAATTTTGCAAAGGCATGGTTCCGTGTTGACAGCAGGCAAACATTGGACCATTTAGAGGAAGCATCAATGAGCACCATGAAGTACCGAAACGGCCCTGTGAGGGGCTGAATTGGACTGCATATGTCCCCTTGGATACGTTCCAAGAACGTGGGGATTTCATCCCTCACCTTGAGGGGCGATGGCCTAATGACTAACTTCCCCTTAGTGCATGCGGAGCACACGAAATCATCGGGATTCGAGAAGTTCTTCACGTTAACATTATGGCCATGTGAGTTGTTAATTATATTTCTCATCATCCTAAGTCCGGGGTGGCCTAACCTATCATGCCAGAGGTAGAAGAGTTCAGAGCTTCTAAAGACGGTCTTGAGGGTAGTGTACACGGGCGGTGCTACTATCTTAGTGTAGTATAGCCCTGTGTCAAACAAAGGAAGCCTTTCGATAACATGTTTACCACCGGCATCCCGCTTTGTGATGAGTAGGCACTCCTTGCCGTTTTCATCATCGGTCTCAGCATGGAAACCATTATCGCGGATGTCTCTAAAGCTCAAAAGAGTACGAGTCGACTCCGGGTACAACAACGCATCATTAATGATCAAAGTTGTTCCCATAGGGAGTATAATAGTGGCTCGTCCAGAGCCAACTATGTGAGAACCGCAGCCGGCGATTGTCATAATACTTCTTGGAGATTTTTTAATGGACTCAAAATACTTAGTTTCTCGTAAAATGGTATGAGTGGTGGCGCTATCGGCAAGGCACGTTTCCTCCATTCGGGCGCCACACGCGTTCTAAAATATGACATCTAATTAATGTAATGAGGAAGAAAATACATTAAAAATAAATGCACACATCTCAGAACATAACATGCTATCATGTATAAAAAATGGAATAAATGAATAAATGTCATCCAATCGCCAAAGTAAAGAATAAGTTTATGCTCTCATAGATCTTACAACCAAATCGAATTTATTCAATTTTATTGTATCAAATCACGGAATCATGATAACCAAAGAGGTATGCTAAGTGGACTCGGTGAAGAAGCCATCAACTTCAGCCGCAATCTCCATACTAGTGAATTAATCCTCCTTAGAAATCATCTTGGAGGCCGCATCAATGTCTAGTGGCGGCGCCGCCGCCGAGGCGACCATGTGGTCAACCTCCATGGAGACGTGGGCGTCGGTAGAGACCGCCAAAGCTGCCGCGATGGGCACCACGGGGTTCGCCTCTATGGGCGCAGCAGGGGGCGTAGCGATCATCACGGGTGCCGCCATGGGCACCGGTGGTGCTCCCTCCTGAACCAAGGCGAGGTGCGTCTCACGCGCCTTCCGAGCCTTGTATGCTTCAACAACCTCCGGTGGTGCACGGCACTGGCGGGAGAAATGCTCCACCGAGCCACAATGGAAGCAGTCCTAAGGCCGCTGCCCTCCCTTGCCCGGCTTGTTCTGCTTAGCCGGGGCAGGAGGGTGAGGGCCCTTCTTCTTGCCCTTGCGGCCCCTCTTCTTCTGTTGAGGCTTGCGGACTTTGAGAGCGTTCACCTCCTGGCGAGAACTCCCCCAAGTGGTTGCATGACAAAGTTCTTTTTGAGAACCTCATCCCGTGCCTCCGCCACCTGGAGGACGTCAATCAACTCTGAATACCTCGTGTAGTTCCCCTGGCGGTAGTTCCGTGAGGACTGGACCGTGTCGGGGTGGGAAGTGGATAGGGTTTTCTCAATCTTCTGGGAGTCGGTAATCTCAGTACCACACAACCGAAGAGTCGTACAAATCCGGTGCAGAGCCGAATTGTACTCCCCAACCGTCTTGAAGTCCACAAACCTCAGACGGATCCACTCTGCCTCTGCACATGGCTTCACAGTGTACTTCAGCCGCTCAAACCGCTGCTTAAGAGCGTTCCAAAGGCCAGAAGCACTGCGCTCAGCCATATACTCATCTTTCAGAGTAGGTGACAGGTGATGACGGAGAAAGTGTAGAGCCTGCGCATTCTCAGTTTCGAACTTGGGATCAGTGGCGGCCAGCTGGGCCCCCTTACCGATCGCCCTCAGGAGGGTTTTGCCCTGGAGAAAAATCTCGCAGTCCGAGGACCATGATAGGTAGTTCAGCCCTGTCTGGGCCAACTCAGCAAACTCCTTGTGGACAATTCCGGCCATCTACGATTTATGCAAAAATCATGAGATTACAGCAGGTAATCTTTTGCACAAAGCGATGTTGATAAACTTATTCAATAAAAAGACGTTCCAATATTTAAAACATGCTATTATATGACTTACTAAATGATTAAGAGTGCTAAACAATTAATCTACAGCAGTAAAATCATACAATAATATCATGTTACAAAAAATAGCATGTTAAGCGCATCTCGTATGTGAAAACTAGTCCAAAAATTGAATTCCCGAGGCATTTTTAAGCCCAAATACGTGTTTTCAGCGAAAACAGACAGTTCCAGGGGCTTCTATGCGAAATATTACAGCAGGAATAAAAATTCGCGTGAAATCTGGAAAACTAAGGGGGCTAAAAAGCAAATTGCCGTGCTCCAGCCGGCGCCCCCTTTTTTTTCTGAAGGAACCCCCACGGCCACGGCCCATCCGGCCCAGGAGCCAGCGGGCCGGCCCAGCCGCCCGCGGCCTGGCGCAGAGGGACGCTAGGGTTTCCCCTAGCACCCGCATCAGGGTGCGGCGGCGGCCAGTGGGCTCGCGCGGTGGCGGTTCGCACGTGGGCGCGGCCGGCACGGCGCGG